>NC_043983.1:21839820-22099820 GCF_902150065.1 Myripristis murdjan | reverse complement strand
ATATGACATATCCATCATGACAAAAAAAAGTGTATAATGAATGCCACTTGTCGTGCCGAGGCCTCAGGCAGTGCATCTCAATCCTGCTTCTGTCAATCCTCTCATTATAATTACACTAAGTGATGCAAATAATTATAATGACAACATAATAGACATACTTAGCAAATAAATTTGTGAGGGCTAATGCAGGTGGAGGCTGGAGATTAAAGTACTGTGGCAGCAGGCAGCAATGTGATGTAGCAGCATTACACCGCGGGCACCACTGGCTGCATAATTGCATCGTGTAACACAACTGACATCGACTGACATCAGAGCTGTAATGCATTGAGCTGTTCTTTTCAGTGTTGGTCTACGATGCAGTAACAATCAACTCTACCACTGTCTATTCATATTAGTACTTTCTACAAAATTGAAAAATTGGAGGAAGTCTAAGAGTAAACTGATAAAAACAATCAAACAATGCATATTTTGGCAGTTCCTGTCTACACATTTGAATGTGATGCAAACACTGGATAAAGCTAATGAATTTTTGCATAAAGCAGTAATAACACTAGAGAAACTGCCATTTAGTTTCACTGGAGATTACAGCAATGTAACTTCTGGTGTAATGCCAAACATTGTCTCAAATGGTGCGCCCAGGGCATAAGTCTATGCCCAAAGAGATCTGATCTGTTACTATGGGTTCCCTATAGTGACAGATATTGTCATATGTCAACACACAGATTTCAGATTACCTCAGAAATGTTTGTGTGTGTGTGCGCGTGTGCATACGTGTTTGTGAGTGTGTGTGTGTGTGTGTACATGTCATACATGTGCAAGTGCATTCTTGGAAGGAGTTGATGTGTTGCTGTGTATCTTGCACGTTGCTACTCTGGAGCCATGGTGAGCAGCTAGCTGTCATGATTTTGCCCTTAGGCTGTAAATACACCATGTTTTCCATGTGACACCTGCTGCCATTTGCCACAGCTTCAAATTGTAGCTTCCTTACATTTAAAAAAAAAAAAAAAAAAAAAAAAACATAGCTGCACATACATTATGATCTCAGCCTATTCTATGCACCCATGCATGCTGTAAAAATAAGTACAACAGGGATATTTGTGCAGCTCACCAGGCAAGGGAACACATAACACATCATACACATGCTGTGGGTTGGACTCATGCTGTCACTTTCCAATATAGTGTTCAATTATGTATAACCGCATAACCTTAAACCATTTAAATATGATTATTTAATTCTTCAGTTTTCCCTCATTTAGTCCCACTGCCTTAAAGTGAATGTTCAAGCACTGACAAACCCAGCATAGCTTTCTTCCAGTTAATTTTAATGTGATTACTGCAGATGATACGCTACACAGTAAGTGAATGACAGAAGTGATGACATCCAATGGAGCCAGATACCCTGAAAGGCAGAGTCATTCTCACAGTATTATGTATAAATGGTACATGCCTTGGCCCACTGAGCCGCCCGGACGCCAACTGTTCCCCACGTTCAAAGAGTTTTTTGAAGGGTCATTGCTTTATGGAGGGCGACATGGGGGCCCTGTGTGTTCCAACTGGGCCTAATGATAACCATGTGTGCACATGCAAGTCATTCTGTGGTCCTTTGAACAGCCAAAATTATGTAATTCTCCACCATATGCCCACGCTGTAAATTGCGGTGGGGGGTACAAGAGAGGGTGGGCAGCTCCTCTAAATTCTCTTCCCCTGATATGGGGCAAAGGACGCCACATGAATGAGATTTCAGTCTCCTCACCTTTGAACTCACCTTTAGAAGTCAGCATGAGAAGAAAGGGGGAATGGAGGAATTAAAATGAAGTGAACAGAGAATGGAAATGGAAAGAGAGGAAAATGAGGACACAAAAGATAGATAGAAGCAGGATAAATTAGAATGATTGAGGGAAGTGACATGGGATGTTGTAAATGGAGGTTGTGTGTGTGTGTGTGTGTGTGTGTATGTATATGTGTGTGTGGGGGGGGGGGTGTAGGTGGAGGAGTGAGAGGGTAGAGAGAGAGAGAGAGAGAGAGAGAGAGTAAAAAGACCTCTGCAGCCGATCAAATTTTATGGTTGAGTTATCCCTTTCACAGCCCCTTGAAATAGCCAAACAATTTACAATCATCCAAAGCATTAACCTTTCACGAGCCAGAGGCACTCATTGTCCATAATGCTGCGATGAGACGCTTTGCATGCCTGATGAAATGATGCGGGGAAATAACTCATTCAGCAGGCAAAACAAAGAAAGGGAAGAGAGGGAGAGACTGACGGAGGGAACGGGAGACAAAGGAATGAGAGGAGGCACAGGACGTGACAAACAGATAGGTAGCAAAAGATGAGTGAGAGAGGAGCAGGAGAGGGAGAGAGACAGAGAGGGAGAGGACAAAGAGGGATGTGCGGCGCGGCTATTGTTAGGGTTGGCAGATTGACTCTGTGCATGAGCATAAGAGGTGGCAGGGAGAGCGGCGCTTGTTTCACTGCCCCTGGGGGTCCATACTTAACATTTTCTCAGGTGAGAGCAGAAAAAAACATGATGAGGAGAGGATGGGAAGGAGGAGAAGCCTAGACTGAGGCAGGAGAGCTGGTGTGTGCAGCAGTGAGAGAGAGAAAGCAAGAAAAAGAGCAAGAAAGAGAGAGAGAGAGAGAGAGAGAGAGAGCAGAGGAAACGTTAAAAAGAGAGAGGCAGGCTTGATTTCCATCTCGTGGCGGGGAGCCAATGTCCACGCTATTTACTGCATGACAGCTTCCCATATCTCCATCAATCCCCTACACAAGCCTGGGAACACTATGGGGGTTGAAGGGGCGAGAGAGAGAGAGAGGGGAAGCAGAGAAAGAGAGCTGGGCGAAAGGAAGGCAAACAAACAAAAGCTGAATGGACAGCATTAGAGATGCTATAAATGACCGCTAAAACAATGATAGTAAGCCACCAAATGTAATATCATCAATTAAAAAAAAAAAAAAAAAAACGAGTCACACCTCTCTATATTTCCTCTTGTAAGACAACGAAGAGACATTGCACAGATTAAGCACTGTTAAAGCACGTTCTAAATCGCAGCGGGACGGGGAGGAAATTGGAGTTTCTGCAGGCACCGAGTCACTGAACTCTAATCTGTTAGGGTTAACAGGCGTTTGCCAGAAACTTATTAGGCTTGAGTTACACTAATTATTAGACGAGATACAATTACAGTCTCGGAGACAAATTGAGAGTAGCATGAGAGGGAGATGGATTGATACCAGGAGAGATGGGGTGCGAGAGACAGAGAGAGAGACCACGAGAGAAAGTGAATGAGCCCGAGCGAGAGCTAAAGAGATAGAGAGGCTGCATACAAATGACCCCTTTTAGCTAATTAGCACCACTGCTAAGAGCCCTGTGAGGATTGGCTCCTATACACTGCTCCACAGTGGCCCTATAGGTGGTGAGATCAAGTCTGTGGCCACAGGGGCTCATAAGCAATGTGTGTCATCCCAGGATACCATCAGTCATAGAACAAAGGAGGCACACAGGTCAAAGGCAGCGATATACGCTGCTGCGCCCCGCTCCGCTTCACCCTCCACCGTCGCCTCCACTTCCTCCTCTCTCCTCCTCCGTCCTCCACCCCGATCCTCTTCTCCTCTTGCGTTTCTTCCTCTTCCCCTTCCTCTTTTCCTCTTTTCGTCTCGTTCAATTTCTTCCCCATTAGCCCCTTCCTCGCACCCTCTCTTCTTCCTTCTCCTCTCCTATCTGTTCCCATCTTCTTCATCAGCAGCCTGTTCCTTTGTGTGTGAGTCAATTAGCCGGCCCTTTAGTTTTGATTTATAGTCCATAGACCTCCTATGGCCTAATGGATTGCTGTGAATTAATATGCATTTGCTTGTGTGTGTGTGTGTGTGTGTGTGTGTGTGTGTGTGTGTGTGTGTGTGTGCGCGTGTGCGTGTGTGTTTGTGTGTGATAAATTAAGGAGCAGGAGACAATAGAGGTCACAAAGGTAGCAGTTCTATACCGGTGCTCACTTTCACTGGTGTTTAGTCAGTGCCACGCTCGTTCCCCAATTTTCATCCCTCACTTGAAAGAAATTATCAATTTGTAATGTCGACATAATGGATTATGAACAATAATAGAACTGCTGTGCTCGTTCAGACACACTCTCTCAATATCTCTTGCCATGTGGAAATAATTAGAGTTTAATAAAGATTGGGACCAACGATTGCTATTGTGTGAACAAAAGGCATTATTGAGTGTCAGAACTGAGTATTAGGATGCAATTAATCAGGGTCATATTTTTCTTGCCTTTGCTGGCGCACAGCTCCTGGACAACAACACCGAGATTAGACCCACCAATCTTGCCTCAGGGGTGGAGAGGAGAGGTCAGGACAGGTGCAAGTATACATCACCATCATCATCATCATCTGACTTTTGTAACACACACTGACCAGAGGCTATTTACACCAACAGAAAGTCAAGAGGCCTAGTGCTGGCGGTTTATAGTTCAAAGGGTCGTGAACTTTCAATTCCATATCAGAAAATGTCTCCAGCTCTGCCGAATATGGTTAATGACACAGGGCCCTTTGGTGGCCTCCTCCACACACTGGCAGTATATTGTAGCTGTCAGGTGAAAACATTGTATCTGCCAAATGTCAGCTTCTCAGGAACGAAGAAAAACGGCCTTGTTTTTAGCTCAATGACCATATATTTTTGAGTGTAAATAATGGGAATGTGGAAGAAATTCATAAGCCCAAGGGGGGGTAGAATTCACAACCCTTTGTGGAGTAGGTAATACTTCAAGCGAAATTAAAACATGAAAATGAGGTTTTGTGACAAGACCACCGCTATACATAGAGCTGCTGCTGGATTAAAACCATGTATTTCCCAAAAGTAATCTTCCCAGGAACCAAAGCAAAGAGCTTCATTTCTTCCTGTAGAAAATGTACAATGAGTGTTATGATAAAGCCTTCTGTAAGCA
This sequence comes from Myripristis murdjan, assembly GCF_902150065.1. Taxonomy (NCBI): domain Eukaryota; kingdom Metazoa; phylum Chordata; class Actinopteri; order Holocentriformes; family Holocentridae; genus Myripristis; species Myripristis murdjan. Next base: position 22,094,888 of record NC_043983.1, on the reverse strand, counting down.
CACTCTGTAGGATAATAATCCGTAAAATGTCATCTTAAAATCAAATAAAGGGCTCGTCAACACTCTCACAAAGCATACATGGGACAGCAGCTGTGTCTGCTCTTCTCTAGCTGTTACAGTTCAAGAGCACTAGATGTATAAGTATAGCAGCTGCCCTGGAGGGCCACTGATAATACTCAATCTAACCGACCTCATTAAGGGACCCGTGTTTTTTACGTTCTCCATCTCACCCAAGCCCCGGTAGAGATCTCTGCAGCCCATCGCTACTTTCATCAGAGGTGATGAAAAAGCGCTAGTCTAATCATTCCTTTTTCCGCACACTGGGGCCAGTGTGTGTGTGTGTGCGTGCACACAAGCAGAGATTATTAACCGGTTTAATGGCTAACGAAGCCTGACAGGTGCTCTTCTCACTGAGATTAAGGACTGGTAGGTTAATGACGGTGCGGGTGAGATTGTCATAACTCACAATAAGGCCATTAAAGTGATATTACTGAGAAAGTCTTGCGCTGATATGTGCTCAACTCTCCAACAAGGTGGCACTGGGCGGAGGACTGTACCATTTTTCAAAGCGATGTTTCTTGCCTGTAGGGTTGGTGTAGCTGGCGGAAAATGGGCTACAATTCAAGCGAAATCTTGATAAGAAGAAACAAGTGGGGAGACAAAGGAAGACCCTGGAAATTCATGTTGCTTATATAGTGGCAGGCTACAGGAATGCACAAAAACTGGCAAGCACCATGAGCATCTGTAGTCTATACAGTTTGTTGGAGAACAAGCAGACTTGCTGTCAATGTATTACTTTAGGATGTTCAAATTAGACTTAATATTCCCACTGAATTAGGGAAGAAGCAGATGGTGCGTTAATGAAAAAACTTGAATCACTTATTAACTTATCTTTTCCTGCTTCCCGCCTTTTTTGAGCAGTGTGTTGGCGCCAGTCTCTCAGTTGAGAACAGTTGGCTGAGAAAAAGACAGCGCTCCTTTGTTGGTGCATCACAACAACCACCACATGAACCTGTTTGGACAAAGAAAGGCACATTCCCTCAGTGGGAGAAACACTGATGAAGAGTTGATGCTTCAAGACACAACAAAAGTGAGTGGAGGCGGCTCTGGCAACCATCACTATAGATCACTACTCCCCTCTAGAGGCCAACATGGGACACTGCAGTTTTCAGGGGACAAAAGAACAAAGGATGGGAAGATGAACAATAGAGGAAAACAGCAACAGATAGGTATTCTGTGCTGTAGAGCTGCAGAGTTTCACTGCTAACAAGCTTAAATGTCTGAAAAAAATATGGCACTGTTGCCATTGTCTTTCTTCTTCTTCTTCTTCTTCTTCTTCTTCTTCTTCTTCTTCTTCTTCTAGAGAATGGAACCTGGTGAACTGCTGTCATTTTTTTCCACCAGTGTTTAATCCCATGTCTTATAGAAATGCAAACCTCACTGACAAAGTGGACATGGCTTGCTCTGTGATTCTGTAATAAGAGGGCACACTGCAGTCTGTGTGTATTAGATTACCCAATCTGAGTTGTTTTGTCTGAAGACAATGTTAGAATTGCACTGTATCATATCTGACTTTTTGTATTCCATGCTATAAATATTTACCAGTAAGCTCAGAAACTTATCCTAAGAGGTCTTGACAAAATCCCTGCCAATATTCTACTTCATATGACAATACACCCATGATTCTGACTAATATTATTTTTTTTTACTTTTAGAGGATAGTGTTACAGTTATGAGGATTATGTCATGTTGATATGAGGAGGTTTGACAGTTGTAAAACTGTGGCGATAAAGGAGATGTCTGTTTTTTCTCAACATTCAAATCCCTGAAAAGGTGATACTGTGGTGTATAACTATGTCACGGCATACCTGCAGGGGTCAGAGCTGCCACCTGACCTAGGTCTCCATGGTTGCGGGACATGAACAATATTCATCTGCTGTCACCTGTATCCTCCCCAGCAACCACACCCAGAAGTCCAGTCCAGCCCAAGGAAAACACCGTAATAGGATTTCCAGTGTTCCCCAAAGGCTCAAGACATTGTGGCTTCTGATGCGTATGGGCATCTGCACTAACATTCAGAGACATATTTATTTGGAAACAGTCATCACTGTGAACACACACCATCACCTGAGCACACCTGACAGCACCTGATCCAGGAAAACAGAAATCTCTGCATCGAACACACCTGTGAGTAAATGCTGCCTTTTTTTTTCTGTGTCTCAGTTTTCTTTGAAGTCAGTCCAGGACATTAAAATTTAGACTGGAGAAAAGCATCTCTACTTTAGATAGAGAGCGATTTTAAATTAAAGGGATGTCCCTAAATTAATCTGCATATTTGAAGCCCCCTACTTTTTTCTTTTTTCTTTTTTCTTTGTTTGACTTAACCCTTTCCTGTAGATCCTCCATCACATACGTTTTTAACATGCCTGTTTCTCACTGAACACATTCAGTTAGTTTTACGTATTTTTTTTATCATTAAGGCCCATTGTCAGCAATCCAATATTCAAAGAGTAATTCAAAGATGTGTGGGAATGTAATAGCACAGCATGCATATGAGCTCTGGCCGTGTGTAGTGTGTAACCCTGTGTGTGTGTGTGAACGGGAGATAGAGGGACTTGGCTGATGAAAGAAGAAATGCTATAATTTATCTTCTCCTTTTATTACAGATTAAAATGGGGTGCTTCACATTTGTCAAATTGATGATGGTCTTGTTCAACTTGCTTATCTTTGTAAGTATGTTTCCGCTTTGATTGCACACATGCATATGATGCGGAGGAGGTGGGGGTGGGAGGGTAGGGGGGTGTCATTGGGGGTGACTGCCGTGAGAGCAATTGTGTTTGTTCATTTATTGTATGAAAGCTTTACGGGAAATGTCATGTGTGAAGTAAACAAACAATGGCTTTCAGCTCAATGAACAGAGATCATTTCATCCCTCCCCTCTCCTTCACTGCAAGCAGATACTGGATATGTAACACAAACATCTCAAATCACTGAGTAAGACGCCCCTAAATGATGCTCCCTGTCCTCCTGCTCCCCGCGACTTTCTCTGCACTATAGCAATTTTCATCTCATTAACTTCAAAGGCTCTAATTTCGCTACCTACGCCTTCCGCTTAATGTTGATAACTAATGTGGTATGTGAAATGGAGAGAAACTTTGGCGAGGGTAAGCTGAATTTGCCCAGCGAGTCGAACCCACCTGGGCTCCCACTGTCACAGGAGCGGCTGCACAGATGAAGCTCCTTGCACAAGTCATCATTTTCCTCACATTTCCCATTTCTGCCTGAGTGCCGTTACTTGATAAATCTAGTGTGGCAGCTCTATAAGTCCCAGCAGCACAATGATGATGATGTCCCTTTGAAATGTTAGCCAGTAGAGCAGAATGATGAAATGATTCCCTTCAGCTCATAAAGAGGATGCTTTAATGTGATTGCTATAACACTTTGGCCACTGCAACTGCATATGAAGTTTGATGTTGTAACTTTTTCTGGGCTCTTCTTTCATCAGAGGAGTCTCCTGCAGCGGAGACCTCCACTGAGTGATTTTTTTTTTCTCCATGAAAGAACCCCGCCACCAAAACATTCTATAGTCGCAAATTCTTTTTCATACAGTTTTAAATCAAAAATAAATTTGCGCAAACATGACTGAGTCCCCTTGCTGCAAAATCTTTTCCTATATGTTTAATTTTATCTTAAAATTACCCTTAAGTAGCCTTAAAGTTAAGAGTTTTTTCCATATTATACGACAGTGTCTCACATTCTGCATCTGCTGGCACTTAACAAAAATCATGCTTATATTGAGTGAAATGTGCAAACCCAAGATGTTTGTTGGCTGGAAAATGGGCATGATTTTATAAATATTTCCCTGTATTTCAGCAGAACATATTTGGTATCTTTGAAAACCTTTGGATGGCCATTTGAATTTAAAATAAAGTTCGAACAAAGAACAAAGCTCAGCTACACAGCAACGATGAACCCACCAGTGAGATCGACATGGTTGAAGGGGTTAAGAACAAAATTTGAATTTTTTTTCCAAACACTCTCTCAGGATCTCAGCAATAACACAGTGGTAAGTTTGCTAAAAGTAACTGTGGTTATACCTATATATCAGTTTCCCGCTAAACTGCTTAGACATGTCGTTGCCTTGGAACGTACCTAAATGCACTAAATGCATTGAAGTGTCTCCATGCAGGCTCTCTTTCTCTCTCTCTCTCACTTTCTGTAGATCCATGTATGAGTGCAGCGACTTAATCAGATTGTCTTTTTTCAATAATATGACCCATGGAAGAGGGGGACATATACTCAGCTGATGTCTTTCTCATTCCAGGCCTTTCAAAGGGGACCAATTCTATTTCAATTGGGGCGGGACGGGCCCGCTCTCTCCTTGCTCTGTCTATATATCTTTCTATCTTTTCTCTCCATTCACCCCACCCCCCCTGGAGGCCGTTGGCTCCTATTCTGTAGCCTGCTATTTATTCCCTCTTTTCTAACCCTAATAGGTTCTATTTCCCATCTCATAGCATGACGTTCCTTTTTCCCCCAGTTCATCCACCCCCTCAAAATCCAACCCAATTTACCTCCAGCCCTTTTGCCATGTGGGTGTTCAACTGACAGGGCATCCACCTGCATATGGCACACCATCAAACGGATTAGCCATCTTCACAAAAAAAAAAAAAAAGACAGTGTGCCAGCTGCAATTATACCTGACGAGGGATGATGGTGGCAGACAAGGAGTTAGAGGGGGAATATGCTTGTCGTAATACATTTAGCCAGCGGTGCACTGATGACACGGAACAGGTTCAGGGGAGATGAGACACAAAAAAAAGAAACCCTGGAGTGAAAGGTGGGGGGGAGAAAAAGAAAAAAGAGAGAGGGAGAGCAAGAAAAGGAGGGAATGTGAGACAAAGAGAAAGAGAGTAACAGATAGATGGAAAGAGTTAGAGAAAGAGAGAATAAACAAGAGCGGGATAGACAGAGAGAGAGAGAGAGTAAGGAAGACATTATTCCCAGGTGAAGGGCATCAGTGTTTGACAGGCCATGTAGGTTGTTGGGGCCTGATGGAAAGCAGAGGGCTTCCTGAGTGTGACTATAACAAATCTGATTGGGCCTGACAGACAATATCAGGTTTCAAACATGCTTTCTGCAGAAGATGAGAAATGAAGAAGAAGTCAGCTGCTGTGGGGAGAGGGAGCTGGCACAGAGGAAGAAGAAGAAGAAGGAGAGAGAGGGAAAGGGGGAAATGCAAAGGGAAAAAATATAGAGATGCTGTTGGGAAGGGGACGAAGAGTGACAAGATGTGACAAGATATGAGGAGGAGAAATACTGTAGAGGGCCAGAAGTGGGCGAGATGAAGAGAAGGCGTGGCAGGCAGAGAGGGAGAAAATAGAGGACAGTGACAATGAGAGGAAGAAAAGAGGAGAGACGAGAGCAGGTGATTCCAGAGTGTAATATGAAACATTTGACATCATTCTGAATTTGTCTGTCATGAGCAAGTTTGGCAGGTTTTTTAGTCAATAGATTTGTGTGAATGCACCTCGGTATCCCTTTGTTCACTCTGCTCGCTTCACTCTGCTCTTCTTAGTACAGTTTTTAGATGAATATAATGGCATTTGATACAATTTTCAAAGACCGATGCCCATGAGCATTAAGCACAGTAGTACTGTACAACCACACCCGTTCCTTAGGTTACATCTGCACCTTGGACTCTTAAAGTGTTGGTCCACACAGCTTAAATGTTTGTTTCTTCTTAGTCTCATGCAGGGCTGTACTAAACTTTTCAAATTTAGTTTCAGAGCTGGAAAAATAGCAGGCTTCTGCCTCCTTCACTGTCCACGCACTAATCCCATGGTCGACTTTAGTGTACCCCAAGGCTGGCTTTATTCACCAGCACAAGATGATCGCTAAATGGATTTCTGTCCATTATGCCTGTGTGACGTAAGTGAGGAGATAGGCAGTCATTTTGTTTTGAAAGGTAAAAAGAGGCCAAGTTGTTGGTGGACATAGGTATATAATGGGAAGCCTGAGGCAGAATCTCTCTCTCTCTCTCTCTCTCTCTCTCTCTCTCTCTCTCTCTCTCTCTGCTTTCTAACAAAAGAAATACTCAGTGAAAGGTAGGAAGGATATTGAGGTGTCATTGTGTCACTGAAAGGTAATGGTAGGAGAAGGTTAGTGATGTAAGCTGGCCTCTTATTTCCAAAACCTATTACCTCTTCAAGAGCTGTTGACTTGATCCCATCTGAATGACTGCAAGGCAAACAAATTGACATTTTACTCGCTGATGTAAAATGTGGATTGCAAACTTTGTAAAGCTTCCTGGTCAATGCATGCCACAATTTTGTGTGCATGATAGCCATCTGTTGGTGTTGATGCATTTGTGTGCTTGTATGTACATGTACACATACATGTTTGTGTGTATGCATGTATGTTCATGCGTGCAATTATATGCATGTGTTCTTGTAGGTACCTCCCATGTATTTGTGTTCATAGGCCCTTTTCATCTGTGCAACAACAAACAAGGACTAGCCCAAATGGGAACAAACAGAAATGGGCACTAGATCCTGTTGTTTCTGTTTCAGTTGACTTCTGGCTGTAGCAGTGACAGCAATGAAAAAGGCAAGTGACATCTGGCAACTGAACTGAAAGGGACATTTCTGTCCACTTCACTTGTTGTGACCTCACACTGCTACTTGTCACTTTAATCATGAAGGTGACACTACTCTATAGAGTATAGAGGCTACAATATACTGTAGTGTATAATTGCATAATTTATAGTATATAGTTAAGATACTATTATACTGTAGATCCAAGAGGAAACTGGCAGAAGGTCAAAACTGAGAGTAAAAGGCATAATTACAAATCTGTCTGTTACTTCAGCACCACGGACAGCGCCATGATTTTATCAATACACAGCACAGTTAGGCTTCTGATATTTCAGAGGTGCCATAGATTCTAACTTGCAGAAATCTCAGTCAGATAAAGGTTCAGTGAGTCAGGCAGACTTGACCAACATATTCAACAAAACAACCTCTCTGCTGCTGCACTTTCTGCTACTAGGGATGGAGAGGGAGGGTGGCAGGTTAATAAGGGGGATGCATTTTGGTAATTTTGTTAACAAGCATCCTGCCTCATATCACCTATTGGATACAGACACCTTAAAGGACCTCCCTTAAGATTTTCAGCTGTTGCCTTCATTGTCTGGAGTTTCCTGAGAGTCTGACATAACTCACAGGAGAAATTGTCCCATACAGTAGAGGGATACTCCAGTGACTCAGTTTTAGTGATCTGACTGGACTAATAAGACAAAATCAAACTCGATTTTGATGTTTGATTTTGGTTGTAAATCCTATGGGTGGGTGGGGACTTACCATACAAATAGGCTGTTAAATGTGACACACAACAAAAAGCACAGCAAGCTTCAGAAACGATTAATTTGTGTGTGACATACTCTCCAACTACGAATTGACATTAGTTTCCTAATGTGCTCCTAGATAGAAATATGTCCAGGTTCATGTGTGTGTGCTCACTCATACATCCCTTTGTATGTGTACCTGTGTTTCCAGCTGGGAGGCCTGACCCTGCTGGCTATGGGGATCTGGGTGAGTGTGGACGGTGGCTCCTTCCTCCAGACTCTGGGACGCTTCTCCAGCCAAGCCATGCAGTTTGTCAATGTGGGCTTTTTCTGCATTGCTATCGGGGCCGTGCTTGTGCTGTTGGGGCTCTTGGGCTGCTGTGGGGCCCAAAAGGAGAGCAAGTGTCTGCTGCTCACGGTTAGTGCATGAAACCTGATTAGTATGTGAAATCTCTAGTGAAATATGCTATTACCTGATGAATTGTTCTTTACAACTGTATGTGTTTCGCTGTTGTCAGGTGAAAACCACATATGTCCAAATGTCAACTTTTCATGAGCTAAGAAAAACATCTTCATTTTTATCTTGACAATTGTGCATTTTTCAGTTTAACTGCTTAGTTTTACAAAGGACTCACAAATACAAAGGTGGGGTAATTTTCCCAACCCAGAGAGGAGCAGGTAATCCCTCATACAAAGTTGAAACATAAAAATTACCAAAATTAGAGCTAAAGGGTTTTCACCTGACAGTAATGGTTTGCACTCCTGTGTTTGTTTGATTGTCAAACCTTTGAAGAAAAAGTTAGTTCCACTGGCAAAAAGTGCCTAATATGTGATGTTGCACATCTTGCAATGTCACAGTAAGCTCTTTTTAATTTCTGTGCCCATACTTCCACATACAGGTATGTATCCACTGGTTTCCTCGATTAATATAAAATTATTATTATTATATTATTATATAAAACAAACACCAAGAAAGAGACTGCCAATAGGAAAAGGGCACAGATTATTAAACATGTATATTACCAAGTTTCATGGCTTTCAAACTGAGTCAAACTACTAAAAACTCAAAAGAAAAACTCATGATGACTCTGATCATCAGTGGGAATATCATTAATTCCCTCTGTAACTTTTTACCGCCAGCTAGCCTGTTCTCACACAAGCTTGCATTCACACATTGCCCATCAGCATCCCACCCAGTATGCATCCTGCGCCTGCTGCTAGATCTATATCAGCAGCAACACCACCCCTACCACCAAACCCCGAATAGCACAGTGTACATCATTACACTCATTAACGATGGAGTTAACTATCTCTTAGTCCACTGCAGTGAGTCTAATGAGAAGCACAGGCAGCACATTTTCCCCCATGGAGCTTCCATCATGTCCACTTCTCCTATTGAGTTGAATGATGACACTGAAGCAGATCCCGTGTTGCACTGCATTACGAGTTGCCAGAACTGACAGCACAGGACGAGATGCCTATCTGGCTCACGTTTCTCTGCACTCCACGAGAGGCAGCTTCCCTATTGCCCGGCTGTAATGGACTGAGGGGAGGAATGGATGAGCTGGGAGAACGGATCTGTGTCTCCTCATTGCCCTTGTGTGTAATCAGCCAAGCTTTGTCGACAGTCTCTGTGATTGCACTGTAGAACAATGGCTGTTTAGGCGGCTGTCAGATAGTGGTGGTTTTAGTGTGTGTGTGTGTGTGTGTGTGTGTGTACATTGGGGGAGGGTGCATGACTGATTCTAAACCTCAGAATCAACTTTTCTGCCAAGTACAGTAATTTAACCAGGGGGACTGGTGCTTTACTATGCAAGAAATATTGCACCAGACCACAGAGAGGTGACAATTACACAGAAAATAGGCACTTTCAGCTTATGAATCTCACAGAAACCTTTTCATTGTCTCCTTTCCTTCCTCCTCCTCTAGTTCTTCTCCATCATCCTGGTTATATTCATCGCTGAAGTGGCAGCCGGAGTAGTGGCCCTGGCCTACTCTTCATTTGTAAGTTCTCTCCTCTCAGCTCCACCAGGCTCTTGCTTTCTTCTTTTGATTCTCTGTTTCACTGCCTCTCCATAGCCTTCCCTCACTCCTCACCTCCCTGTCTTTCTACACCATCTGTCTGTCTTTCTTTCTCTTTCTTCCTCATTCCCCTCTCAATCGTTGATGCTCTTTGCCATTTCTCAATTTCTTTATGCTCCTCTTCACACCTTCCTCTCTCTTTCACTCTGTCTCTTTCTCTCTTGCACCTCCACTCCCTCCCTATCCAACTCTCTAGATTTTATCTCCATGTAAATTCTCCATCATAGCCCTGGCCATCATTGAATTACTGGCTTTATGTCCGCCTCAGTACATTCGGCTACTTAATGACTCCAGGATTGCCCGGGGCCGTGCGCAATGTCTCTCACTTTGAGCAATTTATTACTCTGGAATACTGAAGCTAAAGCATTTTATATGCAAAACAGTCTATTTACATATATACCCCCCCACCCACCCCCAAAAACACACACACACACACACACACACACACACACACATACACGCACATATACGTGCACTATCTCTATTCCCATTTAGAGTCATGTATAATAATTACAAGGATTTCAAATGAGCTATGTAAAAGGAGGTTAGTGAAGCTGGGATCCTAATAAAGAAAATAGAAAGTGGGTTTTTTTTCCAATCAGAGAATGTATCAAAGTCCCCAGGAGCAAGAGAAATAATATAATGCACATCTATCTGCAGCGAGGAGGTGATGAGCAGTGGAGAGTGGACTGTGCACTGCTTGTGAATTTCATTTGTTTGTGGTTGTTTTTGCTGGTATACCTCTCTGAACAGCAGCTACCAATCTCTCTCTCTCTCTCTCTCTCTCTCTCTCTCTTTTTTTTTTTTTTTTCTTGCGTACTCTTCCTCTCTCTCTCTCTCTCTCTCTCTCTCACCCAATGTATTCTAGCCCTCTCACACAAAGAGGCAGTGAGAGTTTGAGTGTGGCTGCATGCATGTGTGTGTGTGTGTGTGTTTGTCCTTGGAGGCTGAGCTAGGAGAGTTGCTATTTTGTTGAAGTAAATCTGCCTATCTCCCGCCTGTCATTTACAAAGAATACCTAACCAAGACTAGCAATCTAAAAGGCATCTGGCGAGAGGCAAATCAACCAGTATGCAAGTGTGCAAGCGTGTGTGTGTGTGTGTGTGTGTGTGTGTGTGTGCATGCTTGTACACACACTCACGTGCATGCATGAGAGAGAGTAAAGTGAAGACGGAGATGTGAGCTATTGTCTAAGCCTTGATGAAATGCAAGACATAAATCATAGATTTGTCTTTCTTAAGGAGACAGCAGATATGGTTAGAGCCAATTTAATGCGCTGTTTGTTAGCCTCGGCATCATCTGTTCATTACTTACACAAAGAATGCTGCCATTTCCATCATGAATATGGCTGTGGGAGAGCAGCTGTCCATCTCCAGCTTTTGATAAGACACAGTAAACACAACAGCACTGTAATAATGAATATGACCAATATACATCTAATATACATATATATAGCCGCCTGTGTCAACAACTGAGAGAGAGCAGCGCAGACAATGAAAAGGGACAATAAATAAAGCGTTGATCTATTCCATAGTACTTATCTATCTCGTAAATCTGCCTTTTGGCCATTGGGCCTCCCAGCTAATCTACCCAAAAAGCCAATAACCTTCAGGTGATCTGAATAACTGAGATTTAATAAGCAATTCCAGCAGGCATTATGAGAGGCCACCACTGGTCATGGCTGTTCTTTCTCTCCAAGTGATTCGGAAGTGACCAGGGTAGAGATTTATTATAAGAGATGATATGGGCTTCACACCGGATTAATAACATAGATGTGATCTGACATTTAATGAATAATGCCAACATCCATGTAGATCCAGGGCTGGGAAACTTACTTTCCAAATGTAATCCATTACAGATTACTGCGTGCTCGCTTGAAGTTATCATCAGGAATGTAAAAGCGCAAGATTACCCCAACTGAGTAATGTAATCTGATTAGCTTCAATTATTTTTGGTTTAATCATCTAGATGGGATGTGACAGATAATGAATAATGCCACCAGCCACAGACATCTCTCATAAGCTACGAGACACAATACTGAGTGTGATGGCAGGAGAGTCTTTCCATTATTGCTTTCCTTTTAAAAACAATAACCAATTAAGTGACAAGGCCGCACAGCAGCGCAGAAGCCATAAAAGATATCGATGATTACCAATGTTTTAAAACAGCAGTCGACCAACAGCAGATCAATAACACATACAGCCTGGTGTTTTTATCATCTCGTCCGCTGTGCATGTAGACAGTGTGTGTCCATCTTTGTCCATATCTATGTGTGTGTATGTTTGTGTGTGTCTTTGTCATTGTATATGTGTGTGTGTGTGTGTGTGTGTGTAGGTCTTTGCCTCCACTACACTGATAGATGTGTTATCGCCTCCTGCCTCACGATGCTGTATGTTAGTACAGGCTTTGTCCTGTCCACCGTGTGTGTGTGTGTGTGTGTGTGTGTGTGTGTGTGTGTGTATGTGTGTGTGTGTGTGTGTAACGGAATGTGGCAAGGCGCAGGCCGAGTGACAGTGATGAATTAGCTGGCTGGTAATAACCCCTCTGATCTCAGCCCCTCTCCCAGCTTCTTGGGGGGCACTTTTAATTGTGGCATGTCTCCCTGCGTCCCCTTGGGCATCTCTCCCCCTACCCCTTCAAAACACACCCGCACGTACACCAACACACACACACACTGACACAGAGAAACACACAGAGACACCCACACGCAGAAACAAACACACTTTTGTGCACATACACACAATAAACACTGGATGCACAGGTGCACATGGCCGCATACATGCACAGCACGCACATACAGTACAGTAAGAACGCTTGACAGATACACACACACACACACACACACACATATATATACACACATACACACCCCAGCCACGACCCTCCTTCTTCATCAAATGGGTCTTTGTGTGACTGTACGCGACGGGCTTATTAATCAAAATGGAAAAAACAGAGTGAGAGAGGGGAGGAAGAGTAGGAGAGAGGGAAGGAGGGGGGAGGGACGAGAGAAAGGGATGGCATGAAAGGGAGCCAACCTGTGTGTTGTACAGGAATTCCTCCACACACACCCAACAAAAGGCTCTCCTGCCTGAAACATAACCTCTTTTTTGTGCTTTAAATATGGCCATGAAATAAGTATGGGATATCAAACACAATAGAAAGAAATAGGTGTCCAGGCCAAAATTATCAGGAGCATCAATATATATGTAAATGTCCCCATTTATGACCACAAAAGGGAGGAAGAATGAAGAATAATGGCTCAGTCATTTTTTTTCAGGTGCCAGGCCACGGCTGTTTATTTCCCAGGTGCTTTGTTTGAGAGAAGATTTATTTCATTATTGATGCATAGGTGACTCCCCGAGAATTACCTCCCTGCCTATAAAAGCAGCCGCACTTGTTTTATTTCAGGGGCTTCTGCAGTGTAGTGTGTGTGGTGTGTGTATATGTGTGTGTGTGTGTGTGTGTGTGCGTGAATCAGAGAGACAGAGACAAAGCGAGAGAGCGAGAGAGAAGTGGACATTGACAGCAAGAGCTCAAAGGCCCTCATTCCATGTGGTGTGTATTTTTGCTCTAAATGGACGCTCATCAATATTAGTTTATTTTCATGTGAGTGCATATGCGAATAACAGACTTAAAAATAAATTCATTTAAATTGACTAATACATGATTGCAGTTTTGCGCCAGAAAAACAACCATGTTAAGTCATATTCAGTGTCACAAAATTTGTTTTTCTTTGCAAAAAGTGAAAAAAATCATAGCAATTGAATTCATCCAGTCCATTCAATTTCTGTGGATGAGATAATCCTGCCGGTTTCCAAAGCTGATCAACTGGCATTTTCTCGATGATGTGTGTTATTCTGCCTCATTCCAACATAGTGATACATGTTCCCAGAGATACTTCGCTGTATAACAAGTGGGATTATCTCATCTCAGTGACACATTATTTCATTTGTTTTGAGAAAAACAAGATTGAAACACTTAATATGAGACTACATGACTCTTAAAGATGTGGCAATTGCATCCGTCTATCCCTTTTCCATGTGTGATCGGTCCTGCTCAGGCTCATGGGGGCCAGCAGGAGCCTTTGCCAGCAAACCACACAAACATAGGAAGAGCAGCAAACTTCACGCAGAAAGCTTCAGTACTGGGATTCAAATGGTGGATTGTCTTACTGTGACGTGACAGTGTTCAGTGACAGCATTCATGTGTGTGTGTGTGTGTGTGTGTGTGTTTTCCCGCAGGCCGAGGGAATCCTAAAAGCATGGGCAACCCCTGCTTTGAAGGAGCAGTACGGCAGTGATCCTGTGGTCACCAAGATCTGGAACACCACCATGACCGAGGTACACACTCTGCAGAAGCATTAAATCAAACTATTAGACTATTTTTTAACATAAATAGGCTTTTAACACAATACTCAGGATAATATAGGCAGTGAAATTTAAGGAGAAACACAGATAGATGCATGAGTCAAGTTAAGACACGATACTTTCTGCTTGCAATGTGAGGAGAAAATGCAAGTTTATAGCAAACATGTGCAGTCCTTGGTTGTGATTGTCTGAGTGACACTTGAAGCTGCAGTAAAACAACTGATTAAAGCACACCTGTGACTGTGGAGCAGTTAATTAAAATAATAGCCTAATGAGCTGATCAGAATTCACCTCTCATACTGCTGCCTATGGGTCGCTTAGCAACTGTTTTGTGGAAACACAAGATTTAATTATCACTCCACTATTATCAGTTACAAATAAGACAGTTACTGAACATTTGTGTTCATGTTGTGATATTTACATTTTATTAAAAAAAAAAAAAGCTATGCCGTGCTCAAAAGCAATTTTAGAACATCTAAGTGGCAGTGTGATGTTAGAGATTAAACACTTAGCCACCCGTCCATTAAAATCTCAGAACATGGCAAAGGAGGAAGCGCAAAACCTCACAGGAAACCATCATAAAAATGATTAGAGCTTCTGCTTTTTGTTATAGACGAGCCACAAACCTACAAAAAGCCTACAAGTCTGTATATGATCATACATACAAATGTATTTTTTCAGGTTACTATAATTCCTCAGTGTCTTTCTTTGCTTCTTTGTTCTTATTGCCTTGTTTTACACTGGGCAGCCTTAGAGGAGAGAGGCTGCTCTGTTAAATGGAGGTTAGTAGATCTCTATGTGGTATCTGTAACAACTGAAGCACTCATAAATAAAAAGGCTTTTTATCTTCAGAATATTTTTTTCCGACAAAATAGCATAAACTGCCTGAAATTGCAAGGCTAAAATTTGGAATTGATTTTCGACAAAAGCCAGAATGTGAAGTCACCTCTCCACGGTCAGCTTACCCCGCCTGCTCACCACGTGTGTCTGCTTTGGTGTTGTAGCTAGCCTTGCTTGAAAATGAAGCTGCCGAAAATTTCAGGCGGAAATCTTCCCCTTCGTCTGTGAAGGTGCCGCAGTATTGTGTGTGCTGCTGTTTACCAGTTCATTGCCAGAGCCAGCATAATCTCAATGAGGTTAAATCTCTTACCTAACAGGAACTTGTAAACTCGCGTAGCACCTCGGTTTGACCCTAGTTTAATGATGGCAAAGACACCCACAAATTGTAGTCGCTCCCACACTGTTGTCAAGCACCACTTCTTTTGCTTTCCATTGCAAACATGTTTTTCTGCACTTTCATTACTTCACAGATACTCAGACCTTGAGTCTGAGTATCTGCCACTCTGTAAAGCCAGTCTGTAAATGAAACATAAATAAATACCTTCACTATGTAGAAAAACATGTAATCTCTTGTGAAAGCAATGATAAAGCCACAGACATCAAGAGAAAATAAGTAGCAGAGTTGAACTTTGTGCAGAGAAAAAGCTATTCAAAAAGGTATCAAGTAAGACACGAGAAAATATGTTTCTGCATACTAATGTGTGAATATCCACAAAGCCCTTCCCTGTCTCCCATTTATTATGCGCATGCTTTTCAATAGTAGAACAAAAATATTTCCTCCTTGTGCCAAAACGTTTATTGTGTGTTTTTCGTCTCCTGCATCCTCTTCTAGCTGAAGTGCTGTGGTTTCACCAACTACACAGACTTTGTGGGCTCGGAGTTTGCAGCGGAGAGCGGAGGCAGCCTCCCGCCCATCTGCTGCCAGCTCAACAGCTTCCCCTGCAGCACAGAGGAGGCAGAGCTCAGCAATATCAAGGTGAAGAGAAAACACCACTCAAATCCACGGAAGGAACAGGCAGACATGCAAAATGCCTAAAAAAAATGTGTTGGTGTTTGAAGAATGAGGATAGATCATGCCTGTGTGTCAAAAAACATAACAGCACTCTCCAAAAACGTCTTCACTCACTATGAGGCAATGCAGTAAATACAGCCACTGTTGCTTCCATTTGCACTCTGTCAGTGTGGTTATTATGCTAATTTATCATGAGAGGATATTTTGGAAAATATGCCAATCTTAGCCTCCACCTAAGTGTACATTTAGACAAACTGATTCATGTGGCCTATCGTTAATGCTCTCCCCTGCAGGGCTGTTTTGATCAGATTCTGGAGATCTTCAAAAAGCATGCCAACATTGTGGGAGGGATTGCAGCAGGAATCGGTGTCTTAGAGGTAAAGTCACAGGGAAAAAAACATTCCCTTTACAAGGTTAATAATAACTTTATGCTCAGTGCTGTCAAGTTCGAGTCATTCCTGTGCAGAGGTAATGGGCTGCCCCAGTGGCGAGTGAGCAAGAGCAATTTCTTGGGAAATTGTCACCTCTGTGTCACCTGTGAAGTGAGATCCTTGTAGTTTCTTATTTTTAGTCTGCATGGGGTGCAACAGCATGTGGGTGGAAGTCTGGGGACAATTCTACTGGCTCCAATTTGCCAAGGAAAATCTGTCAAACCATGAAAAAGCATTTGAACACCCATGAGTATGAGAAATATAACCTGGAATAAGAAAATATTATATCTTATGTATTATTGCTGGCCTGGAATATTAGTACTAATGTTTGCTTTCTGTTTCCATAGATTGCTGCTATGATTGTATCGATGTACCTCTACTGTCATCTGGAAAACAGAATCAGCTGAAACTCCTTAAGGGCAATGTGAAAGCATAAAAAAGCATATCGCCAGTGGATTACTTGTGATTCACTGTGGAAGACAATATTTTTTAACAATCTGTTGTACTTGCGTTATCAATCAGGGTGATTTATTTTCTTCTGAATTTCCCCTTCTACTGGGGAAATTGCAAGTTTTATCATGTCTTGTTTGCGAAAATCAAGCAATAAATAATTACACTGTGTAGTGAAAAGTCAAAAAACACCCTTTGTATAACTGCCTGCAGAATGTAAATATTTGCCAATAAAACATATCAAACAATATTCATTTCTTGCTTGGGGAATTTTTCACAGATCCTGCGATCGCAAAACTCTTTCATCTGTATTAATATGCAGGTGGACGCTGCAAATGTACTTCAGGTTCAAGAGCTCATATGGTAGCTGCATTGTTTCTATGATTTGTGCTGCCTGAGTGCTCACATGCTCACAGGCTTTGTTTGCACCAGTGCTAGAAATAATAACTCTCTTTGGCAAGTGGTTGATACTGGTTTTGTCTTCGAGAACGGGATAATGATCTTGCTTTGGTGTCTTTAAATCAACAGTGAATCCATATATTTTCCACAACGACAAGACTGCATTTTGTGGAGAAAATAAAACCACTTAGAACACATCTTCTGCATGTAAGACAGCCAATGTCAGCTATGTGAAAGGAGCGCACAATAGTTCGATACATCTTTGTGTAGTTTATTATTCATCAATGTTCTGTCTGATGCCCTTGAAGATTAAATGCATTGTAAGACAAGACTGAGTAAATATTGACCAATAAAAGCCTTTATAATAGACAGGAGGTGCTGAGAAACAAAGTATGGTTCAGCTGTGGATCAGGTTATTGCTCGTGAATTAGTGCAATCATCTCAGATCCCTGTGCAAATCCCCAATAGTAATCATGCCTTTGTTCCCCAGCTTCTCTGTGACTGGAGAGAAAACCACCCAGAGAGGAAAAGAAAGAGGGAGACAGACAGAGAGACAGAAAGAGAGAGAAAGGCAAACACTGATATGGAGGAGAAAGAGGGCATGGTAGTCAGAGAGAGTCAATAGAGAGAGAGGGAGAGAGAGAGGCAGAGAGAGACAGAAATCATATTCCCTATTCCCTCCACTCCAATTATACACCTGCTAGGTATTTAGAGTTAAATCTGTCATCATCTCATGCCCGGTGTGCTCCCAGCCCCATGTTTAACAATAACCCCCGGCTCTTTCTTCCCCCCTCCGTGCTCTCGGAGGGATGGATTCAAAGCCACCCAATCAATATTCCATCTACATCCCAGCCATCAGCCTCCATGGTCTGCTCATCAGAATGTTCAATAGGTCAAAAATGACATTTAAAAGGCGCCGTTCCCACTACTTAGGCTTTGATGCAAACCGACGATTTTTGACTGACAGGCAAAATGACCAGGTTTTAGGGCTGGGCTTGATAATGACATGCGGCCCAGACCCAAGTCCTACAATCTGAGGAGATAGTTGGCTTCATTGTGCGTGTGTATGTAGCCGTGGAAACAATAGACACTCATGAACAAAATGTCACATGACCTGGTGGCTTTTATGAAAGGAAGGCTGATGGACACACGCACACACACACACACACACACACACACTCGCAAGACCTTACCTATCACTTGAGATTCAGTCAGTCACGAACAAAGACCTGAGTGTGCAGCTCCATGCTCACATTAGACCCGATGCAAAGATAAGTAAAGAAAAAAAATCTGGGGGAAATACTGATAAACACACAGGAACGTCTCTAGGCTGGAGTCATTTCACTCTCATTTTAAAGGTGCACTATGCAAAATTACTGAGGGGCTGATTTAAGTGAGGATGCTTTAGACTCCACTGACAAAACACATGGAGTAAGCATGTAATTCACTGATGATGAGAACCGTGTACATTAAAGCATCAAATTACATGCTTATTCCATGTTTGTTTTTACAGTTGTGCCTTAGCGTCCTCCCTTAAATCGACCCTTGACAATTATGCATAGCACACCGTCAAAGTTATTCTAAAGGTTAATAGAACCTAGATCTTATTTGCTACTCATTAACCACTCATTCGCTACTATTTGGATGTATAATAACCTTCTCATGCTGCAAAATGTGTCCGACATGGAAATAAAAAACATGTATTTCCTACAGCTGGACTGGCCTCAACGCCAAGCCAAGTCCTCTCTTTGTGTTGCTCTGGGAAATCAGATCACAGGTTATGAAATCATGGAGATGAGCGGGTGAGACTGAACTGGAAGGACAGGGCAGGAAGCCGCGTTTGTCCTTGGTCAGCCGCAGTGGTTGCGGAAATTCACCAAGCCGGGAGGATTTGCATACATTTCCCTAGCTACGTGCATTTCCCCTCACCGTTGCTTTGCCTGGCGCTCTCCTGGGAAATCTGCAGGTATGCACAAGGCCACAGGAGTACAACATTAAGCTAAGAATAACAATAGCTCCAAGTTTATTCCATGAATAGCAATAATACATCCATCAATATGAATAATTTAAGCAATAACAGCCATATAGCCTCCAAAAAAAAAAAGAGGCATCACTTCATGACTTGTAAAAAAAAACACCTTTATTTATTTCCATGACAAAAGATATTGGAACTCACACACGTCAATCTGCATTTGAAACACATGTCTACAGATCATCATCCTCATAGCCACAGATACAACGTACCTTTCGATATTTTTCAAGTCATTTCACCACATTTAAATGAAATCAGCTGTTGGGCAGATGATGATATGCTCACTGACTATGGTTAAGTTTTATCCACTCAACTGAACAAAAAAACTACAAAACCCAGAATTTAAAATGACTAGAACAAAACAAAAAAAAAAAGCGAAAAAGAGAAAGTGTGCAGTCTCTAGATCATTTTTAAATACCTCAATTTTCCATAGCACACGTTAACATTATTCTGTAACAATATTGGCCATAATACTGATCAATGAGTGTTGTCTGTAATAGTAAATATGCGGTTGTTTGCATCACGGTGTAATGCATAAACAACCACGCAAAAAATCACACAATGAAATGAAATCAACACTACAAATACTAATATTGTTGCATTAAAATATGATTGAAAAACATTCAGTCATTCCGTGAGCAGTGTCACATCTGAAATGACAGAGACACTGAAATGGTTGGAAAGCAGTTACAAACGAGTGGGACGACTGGGGAGACAGCGTCATCGCAAGGACAGAAAATTGGTTGTAAGGAGGACGTGTGTGAAATATGGGCTGCGTCCCCCGCTGTGACCGGCGGTTATGATGCAGTTTCCTCCTCACTCTTCCTACAACGCACAACGGTCTGTGTGCAGTCACGTGGCAGGCAGAGCGTAAAGCCGAAGGTACAGAGTTCGGTCATTACAGATTTCAGTGGCAGTCATGTAAGCTCCACAATCCTATTCCATGGCTGTTAAGAATTAGTGAAGCAAACTGGAATATTTTTTCAGAAGAATTTGTATTTTTTAGCAGCCAAGCAACATCAATTCCTCAAGGCGTATTCAAATTTTACTGTTCCATAGCACAAATGCACCGTCACATTGGTGGGTGCTAAAACTACAAACAAGACCTTCTGTTTTAGATCACAAAACAATAGCATCTCTTCACTACCTCTTCATGACGCATTTCTGTTGGATCTTTTGTGACTTTTATATCTCTGTTCAATACTGGTGCCTGAAGGCTGTGTCAGAGACCTGTCAATGCGATCGCCGCTCCTTGGTCACTGATAGAGGTGGATAAAAGTCATAAAACACCTAATACCAATTGAAATATTTGATTGTCCCTTTTCTTAAGCTGTGAAATGGTGAAACATGGTGAGTTAAAAAGGATTTACTGTTAGCAATCTGACCTGTACCCTGCCAACACCCACATGGGCCTGGTGCATACATATGGAAGAATGAAACAGTGTTGATACGTATCTGCATGCAAAAGCCGTTGGTTCGAAGTTAGCAACATGGGCTCAGAGCACAATCTGGCCAAACTCTTCGGCATTGGCTCTGGCAGGGAGTTATGTAGTGTTCAAGTGTTAAAGAGTCTCCAGTTTCCCTCAAGAAAAAAGTGATCTGAGGCAACTGATCCAAGCAGTCATAATAGTAAAACCCACAGGGCTATATCAACTCCTTCAATCAATCTCAATATCTAATGCTGAAAAATAAGTTGACCCTTTTCTCTTCAAAAAAATATATATGCATATACATTATTTCATTATCTGTAAACGTTAGACTCTTAAAAAATGCACCGATCTTGATAAAAGTAGATTAAAAAAACAAACCCCCAAAACTCCTTGTTGATTGGTAAATGTAAAATAAATAGAGATAAGTTAAAATGTATGTACAGGATGGACAAAGCACTCAGTAGTTAAAAACAAAACTAAACACAAAAGCTAGCTGTATTCTGGTTGGGCGGGTTCAATAGGAAGCCATTGTCCAGTAGTGTGTGTATGTGTGTGTGTGTGTGTGTGTGTGTGTGTGTGTGTGTGTATGAGGGTGTGTGTTTGTCCCCTCCTCGCTGAAAAGCTACAGTTGAACTGGAGCATCAACTTTCCTCTCTTGCCCTTTTCATCTCCTCGGTTGACTGAAAGGGCGGGCTGCGCGTCATCCGACAGTTGTCAAGGAGACCCTTCAAAGCCCTGTAAATGTTAACCGATTCCCTTTCACGCATCGCCTTCTCTTGGCCAATCTCCTCTCTCACATCCTCCCTCCTCCCGCTACTGAAGCAAAGGACAGCAGTATGGCACAGTGGACCTGCAAATCGTTTTGGTTTTATGGCTAGGTTTAACCAAAAAAAAAAAAAAAAAAAAAAAACTGGTTAAACTCATTTAAAATATATCCACATGTGCAGTGACAGAAAACTGCCGATTCCCACAACTGTTGCTCCTCAGGCCCTGCATGGATACAGCAGTGCTTTGTAGTGTTTATCTTCCTTCCACCACAGAAGAACTATATTTCCCAGGTATCCTCACGAATGTACATTTAGTGCCTAGGACTATCATTTTTGTAGTGGTTGTGGGTGGAGAAGAGAGAAGAACTGTTAAGTTAAGACCTGGGCTGGTGGAAATCGTAAGTTCATGTCTGCTAGTGGCGCCTGGTGAGCGTTGGACTTCACGTCTATATCTGCTCCACGGGCGCTCCCTCTTCTTTGGGTGGAGGCTCCAAGTGAATGGGAGTGATGTTGGCTGGCTTCTTCGCACTGGCCGAGGGCAAAAACAAAGGATTAAATGATTAAGTGGTGGTGGTGGGCGCGATTGCAAATAAGAAAGGAGGAAATATGGCAAGACAGAAACAGAATGAAGAAAGAAGGGGCGAGCAGTGATGAACAGCAGGAGAGGGGGAGATATTACAACGCCTATGCTTTGATCAGCTTGGTTACCAGGAAAAAATGTTGTCATTTTATGTTTCTGCACACTTAGTGCCAAACACAGATACATTGAAATGTGTACATATCTGAACCAAAAGTAGGTTGCATATGAACATTTCAACGTAGACTTACGAGTATGGAGATATTGGGACAGCCACCACCAGGACGTGATTCCTTTTTCTGAAGAGCCGCCACAGGCCTTTGTGGTACCCCCGCACGTCCAGGTCCCAAACATGGAGGCACTGAGGAGCAAGGAGGCAAACTCATATATGACAACATATATTCAAATGACACTTATCTTTCAGCACCTCTTCAAAATTAAACTGTGAGCTTCTGAATCCCTGGATGAGAATTAAGTGGAACATGATGTACAATCAGGAAGGCAGGAAGACAAGTATTTTAGCTAAATCTGTTATTGTAATTACTCTAAAAAAAAAAAAAAGTCAACTGTTCTTGACTTTTTAATATTTAACAGCAGCTGTCAGCAATGTTGTTTTGTGTTGTTGCATTGTCTTTTGTGTGCCTAAACGTGCTGTTATTGTGTCCCGCCACCATGGTACATAGTGGGCGGGACATTACATCACCATGGTGGCATCTGTGTGTGTGTGTGTGTGTGTGTGTGTGTGTGTGTGTGTGTGTGTGTGTGTGAGTGTGTGTAGACACATTCTTATTAACACAATAACTTAAAAACAATGCATGGTACAAAATGTGGACAGTAAGCACAAAGTAGATAATCTGACTGCACCTTGCTGCATACATCTCCACAGTAATGAGGAAATTATGTTTTTGGAGCTTCTATAACTCCTAAAAGCTTTATGACACTGAAGTATTATTGATATAGCCCATGTGTTATGTGAGGACAAGTACAGTAATACAGAAATGTTTACAATTTAATGAACTGCCATCTTCATGAATGACCTAATAACACGCATACATATGACATGGTTATGAACTGCTTTTACAATTCCTAAAATTGCAGTAACAACGGCCACGGCTGTTACAACCCCCTTGCCCGTCTACCTTGGCGAGCTCAGTCCAGGTAGATGTGTCGGTCTCGGTCTCCATCTTGATGTACATGACGTAGGTCTTCCCCTCAGAGTCTGGCAGGAACGAGTCCTCACATGGGTTCTTAGTGTGGTCCAGCACCTCGGCCTCCCTGGCGAACACACACACACAATGGTTTTAAGTATGCATTTATTATGCACCAAAATATTTCAACGCTTATTTATTTAGTTATTTTTTTGGTGGTGGGGTTTAATATAAGCACAGCAAATTTACACATTTTTGCACTTTCCTACCATTTGTCATTGATCTAATATTTAACTGCCAATTATAATACAGCCGTGGCAAATTGTCTGTGGGCTTAATGCCTTTTGTGACGATTACTCACTTCAACAGGTTTTGGATCTCCACCTCGTAGGCATCCTTCTTCAAACTGTTAGGACCAGACACAAAAATGCTGAGAGACACGCATGCAACCAATGTCTAAGTACTCTACCCATATAGTTAGAGAGCTTATGACATGGAAGAAATGGCACATAAATGACAAGAGGTGACGTAACGTGTTTACAAACCTGTCAACATTCTTCAGCTGTACATTGGGAACCGTGTTGAACTTGTGTTTCTTGAAATATACTTCCTTTAAGAGGGGACAGAAAAGACATGGGTTCACACATTACAACATTATGCTCAGCTCAATGCTAAATCAACACGACACTGTATTTTATATGCATAAAGACGCACAAAATGAGCCTTGGCAATTTTTTTTTTTTTTTTTTAAATGAGGTAGTGCACAAGAAGACAATGTCAAGCTATTTTGACCAGAAATTTATGACTAGTGATATCTGCCTCTCATCATAGTGTTTTCGGTTTTTAACTTACACAATGTTAAATTGTTAAAATCCAAACTGCATTTTTTTTTTGCCCTAGTCCTTACATGGAAATAGCCATTCATGTTGAGCCCAATGATGCCAAAGTGGTAGGAGCGGGACACATCAGGGATGATGCATTCTCTGCCCTTCCTCTGCTCCGGCATACGCATCCACATGTCCCAGTCCCACAGCTGCAACCACAGACAGAAAACAACTTGTTGACCATTGTTAAACACATAGAGTGTGTATGTATACACTACAAACACACACACACACACACACACACACACACACACACGCACACGCACACGCACACGCACACGCACACGCACACGCACATGCACTTACAAGCGTAACTACACATTCAGTGTCTCACATACAGGAGTAAATAAAAATTCTAATAAAAATACATTAACCAATTTTTTTTTTAAAACATAAAAAACACATATTTTGGGTTGCGTGGCTTAGAAGACAGAGCGGTCATCTGGTAAGGTTCCTGGTTTGATTCCCAGCTCCTCCAGATAATGTGCTGAAGTGTCCTCGAGCAAGACACTGAATCCTGATGGGCGGATCGGCACCTTACTGGTAGCCCTGCCAGCAGTGTGTGAACATGTGTGTGAATGTGAGGTAAAATATTTAAAGTGGTCAGTAGACTGGCAAAGCACCAGAGAAATGCAGTCCATTTAACATTCACATTTGTAGCAAAAAATCATCAAATTTGGTAATCAAAAAGCTAAAGAATAAAGACTTGTGCTGGTGCTGTGACATTTTACAGTTGAACAATAACTTTCTCAACTTGTTAATACGTTCCGCACCACCATCTGCTCATTTGATTACTTGCTACTCTGCCAACTCACAATACAAAGCATTGTAAACATTGGAGTCTGCTGGACAAACGATTTAAAGCCCCTCCTCCACGCAAAAATGTGTTTTTCTTGTCCCCTAAAATATCGGACCTCGACTACACTGACTCGTATCTGTGCAAAGTTTTCAAAAAGAAAAGCACCAACTTGAAATGGCTGCTTCACATGAACAAGATTACTGAGATTCGCAGAAAAAAATAGCATTTTTCACGACTGGATTATGAATTATAGCACAAAATTTGCGACTGTAGTGGGATGGGACTTGCGCATCCTTGAGCAGAGCTCTGGTTACAGGTAAGTGTGTGAGCAGCTAGGGCGGTGGGTGGGGACTATTTCCATATTCATAGATCTGCACATTCTAATGAGGGCAAGGTTTAGTGTTACATTTAAGGCACTTTAAGTTGTTTTTTCATGGAAAAAATTCAAAATATGTATTATTGATGAACAGATTATTTTTACTGGCTTAATAAATGACTGGAAGGGGACTTTAATGATAGCACTGCTTTTAAATTATCAAGTGCTTTTTAATGCAATACCAGTTGGTAATATCCACCAGCCATCCAACATCAGTCAGGTTCTACAAAGCATGCACCTTTTCGGGTGTAGGCCACTTTGGCTCCAGTTCGTCCTTGTAGAGGCTCTTTTTAAGCACCCAGCCCAGGCCTGGCATACTCTCCACTCTGTACAGTAAGGCTGGGTCCTCCGCTGTGTGCTCATAGCCCTGTACAACAGATAGCAATTTTATGAATGAAACATATAGCAAGGATTTTATGTGGACATAAACTCTTCGGAGCGTGTAATTCAGGAGGGAATGGTGAGGGGAAATGGTTGAGGCAACAGCGGTGCAAGAGAAAGATGAATAAAGAGAGACAGTGACTTATTCAGATGGAGAAAAGTTATGGGACAGATCAAAGTGGAGCTAGTTTCAGTTCAGATGATGAACACATAACACCTAAAGTGAAAAAAAAAAACGAACAAAACAAGCAGAGACAAACAGGTAAGCAGACACAAAACAGATGCCGAGGCATGAGCCTTCTCCAGATATCTCAGCTTTTAGCTCAGTGGTAAAAGGTAAAATGACATTCAACTCACTATATTCATTGTTATTCTAGAGGTCGCTATGAGAAATCTCAATCTTTCTAGACATTTGGACATGCAATTGTTAACAGCTACATGAAATAGCACACACATCTGCACCTTTTGACTGTAACAGATGAATTTTAAATTCAAAAGAAAACTTGTGGGATTATTTGTGTGTTCAAAAATATGAATGGCTTGTACTATTAGTTATAAAACTACTAATAATTTATGTATTTTTATGTAGGCAGAAAAAAAAGTTGTTAACTTCAGGAGAAATTTCTTTCACGCCCACAACTTAGATAAAATACCTGGAGGTGTTCAGGTAAAAAATATCATCACCAGGTAGTGTTTATGCCAACCACAGTGGGCTACAGAGAGTTTTAGCAGAAAGTGTGGAACAAAAAAAAAAGAAGAACATCTAAGCAGTTGACAGATGGATAAAGAGATGAAAAGGATGCCCAACAGATGAGACAGAAAGTTTTTGGATAAATCAGATCAAAGAGATATAGGGGCGCATAAAACTAAGCAGGGAGCTACACAGGCGACTGAAAAAGAACGTGACATGAGCAAAGTTTTGTGAGAGAAGGAATGACCAGATGAAAAGAGTTAGTGAGACAATTACGCAGACCACTGACCTGGTCGTTCCAGGCTGAGATGCAGTACAGACTGTCATCCTCATTCAACAGGTGGATGGTCTGGCTCAGAAAACTAGGGCAGTAACATAATGAACAGCAACAGGCAGAATCAGTCAACAGTGATGACAATGTGATCATAAATGGTAGTGTGTCCCACAAAGACGCGGGAACGTCGGCATTAATATTCACACCATCACACCCACAAATAACATCATCAGTATGATTACTTCTGTCATTCAACAGGTGGCGGCTCTGACTCAGAAAACCAGGACAACTGCTATTATTGCATCCACATTATCATCCATCAATCATACAACAGCAACAACAGCTTTGTAGATAAGTCACTACCTGAACACATCGTGCCCACACTGCATCAACACACACTCCACATTTAATAGAACAGCCAAACAATCTTCTGCTTTCAGTGACTGTGAACCAAGCTGTCTGGAAGAGCTATTTGTACAGCCATAAACACAGACAAAAACACATTTAAAAATAATAACAAATACATGAATACTATTCTAGAAAAAAGCTTGTCTTTCTCTATATGATGGCAGGCTTTGGTTTTCACTACTCCCTAACTGAATGCCTAATGCTAATTTCAGAAGGCATGTTTACCGAGGCAAACTGGCATTAAAACTGAGCCAGATGACAGCTGGGAACGCTTCTGAGCCATTTGAAGTTGATGCTTCAAAAAGGGTAGTCGGCCCAGAAGAGGAGCTGGCACATTTACAGCAGAAAATACATTTCAAAGTCATGGCTATCCAACAAAGGAAAATTGAAGTTCACAGGAGTGCTCAAAGCAGCTTGATCGGTGTGGATTTACTGCCATCTAGTGGTGATTACAGCTGGAAGTGCTGGGTCTAGGATGTGTGACTGGGGCCTTCATATCTCAGCTACCTCTTTAAGGTGTTCATAACTATTTCTTAAACAATGCAGGAATGTAACTCTTTAAGGATAATATAAAATATATATACTATATTTAATATGTTCATTGTATTTTCCAAATGTTTACTGAGCTTTTTAAGTATCCTGTTCTGAGAGCAAGTGCAACTGCAAGTGTTTATAGAGCTTCTAGGTGGCAAATAATATCAAAAATGCAAACCCTGAAAATAAATATCATCAGGATTTCTTTTATCTCTGATAGAACCACTTGACAACAGTATCAACCTGCACATTCAGTTAATTTAAGCCTCCAATGCGCACTTGTTACATATGAACATCGATTGCATTCAATCTAATGCCAAACAAGGTCACAAAATGATGATTAAGTCTGTTGCTTTTTGACAAAACTCCATGCATTTTGCATTAATTTGGACACTGGAAAGCTGGTGTCTGTGATGATATTCTGCGCTGATGCACATTAGAATTTAAATCACTGCCAGAAGAGGGAGACAAATCACACCAAACTTCAAAGTTCTGCGGAGAGGTTTTAATTGCAGCAGTAAGTAGTTTAATGATTATAAACGTGAGCTTGTAATTGTAGGGTGCACGGGTAAAAATTCCTCAAAACTGGGAACATTAGGTGAGGCTAAGGCCCTCTGATACAAACTACAGAGCTTGATCAAAACCTTAAACTGTTCCAGTGAAGCTGGTCAGAAGCGACCATGTCTGGGTTCCAAAAATCCCATAAATCACTGTTTACAGTCTCAAAAGTTTTAAACAAATAAAACGAGGCGAAAACCCCCTTGCTTAACTGTCATAGTGGTCAAGAAAAAACTAAAATTGGATAAAATGGAAGAAACCTTTATCACCACAGAGCGAGGGAAGCCCTTCCAGGCCTGACAGGTGTGCAAGAGGTGCTGACCCAGTCTGCAAATTACCAAAGCAATGCTATCATATTATTAAAGAAGACACACTAGCAGACAAAGCAAAGACAAGAAAAGCAGCAGGAGGCCAGTGACACCAGCACAATACGATGATCGGCCACAAAGGTGAGGCCGTCCCAACAACGGGAAGTGTATTCATGTGTGTTATTGTCCATCCCGGAGCAACTGCTTAAGAAAGAATCTGTTCCAAAAATTGACCCTTTTACATAAGGGTAAAAAATAGGGGACAGCAGTGGGAGTACAAGCTCTCAGGGACATTGTGAACAGATGCCTACCTAAAGAAGTCAATGGAGATGTCCAGGTCCTCCTCTAGGACAATGGCAAAGTTAGCATCCTGGTGAAAACGAAAAATAATATATGATGGACATGGTATTTATCAGGTACTTTGGCCAAGAGGCGCATATATCGGCACGATCACCATCCAAATGACAACAAGTTAGAGTGGAATACAGCACAGAGTGAGGGAACCAGCTTGGCTAAATACAGCTTTATAACAACGCTCAGGCCGAGATTCAACATATAAACCATCAGAATGGCTAATTCACTTGCTGTCTATGTTGAAACAGAACTTATTGGTAGCGATGTACTCACTGGGTGTAGGTTGAAGGTTGCAGTCAGGCTCGCCTTGTAGTGCTAACATGATAAGAAGAAGAGACACTGGTGAGATTGTTGTTTCTGGCACTGACAACACTAAACCGATAAATGCAGCACTGCTGGAGATCTCAGTTATGTCATCTGCGTATTAGTCATTCACATATTCTTTACATCTGCATTTACATCCATTTTGGTTCTCTATTCTTTAAAATATTGTCTGGCTTTAGATATCCAAATTCTGGTAATTGTTTGTGACTCTAATTGTAAAACTATGTTTGTATGAAATGGATGCTCTGGTGATTAATTCCACTGGGCTGAACTGTGATGACAAGATTTACACCTTGATTTAGATTTCTTATTTGGTTTAGTGATAAATTACTGACTGAGATTCTGCAGCTGATTTTCTTTGCAGAGGGAATATGCAGTACGGATGCTTGTATGTAAACACTCCAAAACAAAGACCCAGTGACTTCAGCTGATATGTGCCATAACACACCATTAAACCTCAAAACTGGAGGTGATTATTGATTACCTGGGACACTCTGGCATTCTTGATGCTAATGGGTGTGTGCTGAACTCCCTTGAGACCAAACAGCTCCACCACATCCATCGGCTCCTGTGTCCCAAACACACACACACACACAAACACACAGTTGGTGATAAATTGGTGTACTGGCCAGAGTTTGCCAAGACAATATAACATGGGCAAGAAGGAGGAGGGGAAAACCCAGTACCTCATAGTATCCATCGATGAAGACTGTGATCATCTGTGGGTTGACGCCATGAGCTGAGAGAAGCGATCTCAACATCCTAAAAACAGAGGAGAGGAAGGAGAACCGTTTGTTTGTGATTTCATTTTAGACACAAGGAAGGAACAGGGGTAACTGGTCAGCGGATTTATATCATTATATCACTGAGTGTTTTTGTTTTTTTTTCCAAAATGTCACAGAGATGGGCAGATAAATTGCAATTTCCCCTCTTGTTAATTCTAAGCATATTCTTAAGGAGGCTCCATCTATCTTCATTTATTCTAAAACCGCCTCGGTAATAAGGGTTTTTGCGCCACTGGAGGTATTTCTGGTATTTCCAATCTATTTTCTGTGTAATCAGTTTAAATGTTAACTCAACCAGAAATTAATTTACAAATATGAGAATATTTACTGTCAGTGGGCCTCCATTATCAAGATTTCTGTATAAGCAAGACACAGAGGCGGTCGTCTATCTGTTAAATACCAAGCAACTTCACAGATCCATTAAGTGAATGCTTTTATCCAAGGCTCCATATGGTGCTATGATAGCAAACATTTTATGGGCGGCCAAATTAATAATCAGACATATTACCGTGACTCAACTCACTGATGTAGAAAATATACTTTATGGAGTTACTGAACCAAATGAAACACACTGAATTTTCCTCTGGAGTCCCGGTAAATATCTGCCGTCTCTATTACAGACTCGGCCAAATAGCATGCTGTATAAATAAAATCTATTATTACTTGTATAATCATAATTTTTATTATTATCAGTTTCCAGGCATTACCGATACAGATAGTTGGGTCGGTTCCCAGCGATGACAGCCACTGGCACATTGAAGACATTATTGGTGGGGAGCTGGAATAAGAAACATGGCAAGATGTGTGGAAATGATTCGTGACAAGTTCACTAATTTGATGGATTATGGTTACAAATCAGTTTGTAAGAAGCACAATGTCTGCAGGCGTCAGCACATTAAATGTTGGTATGTAACAAAAAATAATTTATTAGCAAAAATTTGAAATATGCAAAACAATACTCTATTTAAGTCAGAATCAAATGTGTCTACATTGCTCACTGAAGCCTTTTAAGACTTTAAGGTTGCTATTTCCCTTTGTTACGCCATTCTCTGCTAAATATTGGCCAATAAAATAAAAGGTCTGAAACCAATTTGACAAAGCGATAAAACGTCCACGTGTTTGTCTTACAGGATCAGGGTTGAACTCGATGGGAGCCGGATCTTTGCAGCTACAGATGCTGCCGTAGCCTTCCACTTTACTGCAGAAGAGCTTCCTTCGCCTGTTCAGCTCTGTGTCCGCCCAGTGGCACTCAGCCTCTGCATGGGTGAGGAAACAAGGTCACACCTCACCAATCACAGTTTCTGCTTTTTGCCAAACACACCACACAGTCACTTATACAGAGGACTTCACAGTTTGGCTAGGTTTAAAATAGCCATGGCCTCGAACACAGTGCAACAATAGAAATGCACTCAGAGAAATGCAACACCTGCGCCACGTGCTGTTTTGGCACATATGCCCCTTGTATTATCAGATAGCAAATTTTAATGTCCTGACTTTTTAAAAATGCTAGTGAAGGTCCTCACCTGCAACTGACCTGCCAAGTAGGGGTGCACGATATTGACAAGATATCAAATTGCTATATTTCCAGGCATATTGCAATGTCAATATCGATTTCAATATTCAGAGACTATGGAAAAACTGCTTTATCTTTCAATCTGAAATGGCTAAAAAATGGTTTAATCAGGCCGTAAATTGAATGCACCTATTCCCATTAAGCTAACATCATCTAACATCAGGTGCAAACACATGCCTGATACTTTGACAGCATACTGCCAACTTTAACAGAAATTTTCAATATATCGCATGCTTTAATACTGCAATAGTGATATTTTTAACATACAGATGTCCCTCGCTATAACACGGTTCACCTTTCACGACCTCGCAGTTTCGTAGATTTTTTTTAGTGCAATTTTGCATGCTTTTTTTTTTTTTTTTTTTTACAGCGCATTGTGTTCTGCGTCCTGACTGGCTAAGGGACTGTAGACCATTGTCAATCAATCTCCTCTGTGCCATGTCTCCTGTACAGTACAGAATGCATTCAGCTTGCCTAAAATGTGTAGAAACAAACATCTATAATAACTGTAAAAAAAATAAAGCTGACTACTTCGCGGATTTCGCCTATTGGGGGTTATTTTTAGAACATAACTCCCGTGATTAACGAGGGACCACTGTATATCGTGCAGCAGTTTGATCCAAATCAGTCAAAAACTTTTGAAGTTATCATGCCCCTCTTTGGCCAATCAGTGTGAAAAATTAATCAGTTCTTTGTTGGCCTGTGATCAACCTTTCCACTGAGTTTCATGCAAATCATAATTTCATTCATAATTGCATTCATAATTTTTGAGATATCCTACAAACAAACAAACAAACAAACAAACAGACAGAGAAACAGACGGAATGGGGTGAAAACAACCAACGTCCTATTCTGTTGGTGGAGGTAATGATTCCAGACTGTATCGTACCTTCAGAGGCAGTGAGCTGCACCTCCGTCTTCAGCAGGACTGGGTCTCCCCACGTGGACAAAGCTGGGGACTTGGAGTGCTTCTCTCCATACACTTGGCCTGGAGATGAAAGAGCACACAAACACTCAAACAAGCAGGCAATGTGCGACACACACAAAACTCAGAATAGGAATGAATATATTGTGAGTGTGCCAGCAGATGAGCTCAAGAAGTGAAAATCTCTGTGTGTTGCTGAGCACGGAGCCAGTGGAGAGAACGGCGTCAGCTTCGAAAGGAAAAGTTGGTTCCTGTACCTCCTTTCTTCACAACCAGAGTCCACATGTCCCTCCAGCTGAGGTTGAGTGACACCTGGCTGCCCAGACCCTTCAACAGGTTCTTAGCAGCATCCTTCAAGTGGAATGTGCCCTCATCCTGCAAGTCAAGCGCACACACACACACGTCCATGTGGAAAACAGATACACAGGCAAACAAAGAGACACACACAGATTGAGAACAGGAATGTTAATCCAATGCACAAAAAAAATCACAAAATGTCTAAAGGAACAAAACTGACACATAAAAGGCAAAGGAAAGGACTGAAAGGAAACATTTTGAATATGATTTTTTTTTTTCTAATCCTTTGGCTACACTGAACATGAAATTTACCCGGTCCTGTTCTGGAGCGAGTGTACCATGGAATGGATCCTTTAACTTGTTCTTTTGACAGATTTTGGATCCAGCTCAGCTGTAAAAATTCAACTTTTTTGCCAAAACCATGTGCTATGAGCAAGTTAACATCTATAGCCTATTTAAGGGATGATGTTACTAAGCAACTGCCAGCCAGTACTGAAACAGTAAACGCCCACAGGGTGACCAGGACCAGTGGAAGCCCTGATTGATACAAAGTAGCCGATATGACCACTTCATTCATGCAAAGGCCAGGAAAAATAAAAATAAATAAATAAATAAAATCTCACAATCAATCTACCAAAAGCTAGAGTCATTTCCTTCTTCCTTCATAGAGATAGAGATACTAAAAATAGAGATACTTTCCACTTGCGTGTGAAGGGGCCACGCACACCCAGAATAAAAAGAATATAAACAGAACACTGGTCTATTTTTATGTTTATAGAGAGGTATTCCACAGCGCATATGCACCTCTTGTGCACTCCTCTCATGCTCGGTGTGGCCGGTTTCACTGATTATAGTGGAGGCGTTTGCAGCAGCTGCTTCGTGAATGGACCAGATAGGTTACGTGTTCAGTGTAGTCAAGTGTTTAGAAGTAATGAATAAGTTTCATTAAGCCTGACAGCTGTCTTCTCCTTAAAGAGAAAATCTGTGTAGATTATAATAGCCTAATCTTTGCGCAACAGTGTTTGCTGTGCCATATCAGCAAATGAAACCCCTCCCGCTGACAAATTTATCACCTACACCCACCTGAAGAAATACAGAAAAAAAACTGACCTCGTGTAAGAAGCACACTTAAGTGAATATTTTACTCATCAGTGAGAAAGTGGCAATGACAGACCTTAATGGTAAAGATGAGGACTCGACCCCGGGTCACCATGTTGAGGAAGAGAATCATGGCTTCATCCTCATGGGGAGAGTAGGTGTCAAATATCCTCTTGGCCATCACATGGCCCTGTGAAAAATTCAAACAAACATACTATCAGAAAATTTAAATCGAATAAATCCAAAACAAAAGAAGTAGATAAGCAATAATCATCATTAGAAACCAAGTAAAGTTGTGTCATAGAGAGCTGAAAACACTGACAAAGACAAATCTAATTAGTTAATATTTTACATGAAGTATTTAGACTCTTACAGTAGCCTGGTTCAGAACTATCACGTGGATGCCTCTGCCCTGCTCCCGCATGTCATCCTCCAACACCTAAGGAAGAAAAAGAAAAATTAAACTTGCCTTTATCTATTTGCTGCGTCATCAAAGTACAATGGTTTCCTGTGCTATCCTCAAGAACGCATCCATGTTGCAGAGATGAATAATTAATAAATCAATAACTCTGCTGAACTTACAGTGGTGCCATCCACGGCCACATAGACCTTGGAGCGGCTGGAGTACACCTCGATGTCCAGGGCCTTGCGCCCACCAGCCGGCCTCCGTGGAGTCTCCATGTTGGGCATCGCATCCTCTGAAAAGATTATTCGGCTATCATGTATACTTCAGAATAAAAGTAGACTGGAACTGAAAAATTACTGCTGTTTAGATGCATGTACAACAAGGATCTACTTCTGACACAGGCCAAATACTTTTTTTAGAGGGTGAAGTTGGACAGAGGTGATGCTTCTTAATTACTGCCAATAACAGAATCATTCAAACCGAGAAATTAATGACCACATGAACTGA
This sequence comes from Myripristis murdjan, assembly GCF_902150065.1. Lineage (NCBI taxonomy): Eukaryota > Metazoa > Chordata > Actinopteri > Holocentriformes > Holocentridae > Myripristis > Myripristis murdjan. The sequence goes on along the minus strand of NC_043983.1, from coordinate 22,060,526 downwards.
AAAGTTAGACTATTAAAGTGCAATGAACTGTGCACATTGCAAGAGCAGTGTGCAGGAATACATTTGGTTTATTTATGCTGTACTCCAATGCACCTGCACAAAGGAGGCTGACTGTGCAAGTTATCCATTGTTTTTCCAACTTCTACCGGTAATGAGCTAACATCCCAGCGGAGAGAGACACTACTTGCAAAATGGATTGGCCCCAGATGAAGTTGCCCTATTTGTCTTCGATGCATCTCTAAACCAACAAGGACACGACTTTTGTGCATCCCCTTAGTTGGATGATCCTTCTAAAACACGTGGCAAAGAGAAACAGCACTGGCAATTTATTATTCTCAAGTCTGCTAAATCCTTGTAACAGGAGAGTTTACCAGGACACAGGAGTCGGGTTAAGTAATTACACCAACACTCACATAGGACTCACATATCTTCTTCTAATGATTACATAGCATCCTTGAAATAAGTAATCACACTCACACCACCGACAGGGTGTGTGTGTGATACAGCATCGTAATCACGCCTTCACCCTCTGGACTGGGACTAAATACCTCCCTTTAACAAAAAGAAGGGCACATACAGAAAAAGTGTTTCTTATGTGAGTGGCTTGAAAAGAAATACAACCAGCACCAACTCAGCAGTTATGAGGCAAAAACACTGGCCTGCTATTTTAACTAACTTTAACCCAAAACATAAAACTTGCATCCAAACACACACATACACACACACACACACACACACACACACACACACACACACACACACACACACACATACATACATTACTGTCAGGAGTGCAATGGTTCAATAAACCCACGGTTTGGTTTGTACAGTTGTTTTTGGGTCACAGTTTCAGTTCGGTTCGTTTTGTACATTAGAGAGAACAAAACTATTTTCCACTACTACACCACTTCCACTACCACTAGTTTTCTATAATTTCCAATGTTCTCTGTACTTTGCTTTATTTGCAAATAAAACATATATTTCATTCAGAGATTTGGGACAACAACATGAAATCAACAAATGTTCTTACAATGGCGAACGTGCTGCTTAGACTATTTAAAACAAACATAATAATGCTTGCAATATAATCATTAATTCCTCAGCTCGGTGTCATCTCCCAGTGCCAAAATATGATGACTCATGAAACACTCTCGGTCACCCTAGACTTCCAAACATCCCTGGTGACAACTGTGTATGGAACGGTTTGTTTTGTGCACGACTCGGTTTTACACTCCTAAATAACGTGTGTGTGTGTCTCTCACCATACTCCTGTGCTGCCTCTTCCTCACTGGCGACTCTCCTTGTGTCCAGGATGAGTTTGATGTTGACTATGACAGTGATCAGCAGAAACAAGACAGCACCAGCCTGCAGGCAGAGGGGAAACCATCACACTGGGATCTCATTACATGCCCATTCAACTTAAGAGAACTGAGTTAGCTTTAATCCAAGACAAGACAGCACTCTGCAAATTGAATCTCAGTCTTCAGGGTTAAAAAAAAAAAAAAATAGTCCTGACCTGGCAGAATCGGCGGATCGTCCTCTTGTTGGTGAGTTTGTATTTCCAGGTGAGGTACAAGCTGCGCTGCTGGCGGGGGATGAAGGGCTTCGCTCGGGGATTGGGTGTCCAGGTCTCCATCCCTGACACCGGCCGTCACCAGAGAGCTCCAACCCTCCGCCTGTCCTCCCCCCTGCTGCCGACACACTGCTCCACAACACCGAGTACGGCTGGCGAGCCTGACTCACATTGTCACCTACAAAAAACAAAAACAAAAAAACAAATATGAGCCACAGGACAGGTGGTGGACAGGCTCTAGCCGCTAGCCAGCATTTTTAGCTAATGCTAGCTAGTTATTTTTAAAAGAAAAACCCGGGACAAAACTAATCATAACCAGCAGTCCCGACATTGAACGCACATGCTGCCCCTCTGTTTTTTGAAGTGTCGTGTTGCTGCTCGTAGTAAAACTCACAGAAACATCGCCAAGCTTCGCGTTACTGCTTGAATTCTCTGCTGCAGAAACAGCGATGCAGCTACAGTGGAGTAGATAGTCTCTGGCGCATGGAAAATGACGTCACCGTTTCCGTCCAAACTTCCTTCCAACCTTCGACCAATCCTTCCTTCCTTCCTTCTTTCTTTCCTTCCTTCCTTCCTTTTTTTACCTTTCACAATCTTCAGATGCACTACATTTCAACCAAAAGGCCAAAGATAATAGTAAAAATAACATTAAACTAGAGACAGTATGGCATTGAATATTTTCTTATTTATTTGGAAATACTGACAAGCACACAATGCAGTGATCATGCAGTAATAGTTAAACAAATTTTTTTTAACAACATAAAGCAAGGCCCCCCATCCACCCGCTTAACCACATACACACACCTAGATGAAATGAGATAAGAACAAAAACGAGAGAGAAAAATGTATGTTGGTATGCACATATCTCACACACACACACACAAACACGCACATATACATGACCAAATTCACATTTTGCCAGTGCCGGTGTCATTGTCTACGGACCGAATCACAGTGTTTATTTATTTAATTCTTTCTTCTTTTAACACAGTTTAATATCTTGGATGTGCAGTTCAAATTCTTCAAAGAAAACACTGAGGACATATCCAGCTGTAAGTGTCAATTATATAAACCTGATTACCTCACTGAGTGTCACTAAGTGTATATATTTTTTTTTCTGTCGGAAAAAAAAAAAAAAAAAGTTTCTTGACCCCTGGGTGTACAGCAGATGTGGAGTGTTGCAAGCCAGACCAACTTTTGCAAGAGGTAGCACAGAGCTGACAATAATGCACCATAAGCTTTGTTTTTTATGGCTCAAAATGATCATTTCAAATATGGCTGTCAGTAAGAGTGTTCGCATTTGTGACAAGAGCTCTGGAGATGGGAAAAGAAAAATAGACTCCTGTTTTGACTGTATCTGAATCGTAACTTTTTAGTGAAACATACACGTGGCAGCTTTCTAATCACTGGAATAGAAAGTCCACATGACAGTCCCAGCAGGATGTTAATCATTACAGCTTATATGGCTCCATATCAGTTAAACATGACAGCTTTCATGGCACTACACCCAAAGCAAAAGCACAGGGATAAAGAACAAGAAACTCACTAATACTGGGTCAACAAGGCGAGCTAACAGGCCCATCATGAGGTGAGTACAATCTGAATGTGTCTTATTTATGATTATATGTGAGTAATCAATAATATGACCAATATCAAGTTGTATAACTGCCTTCTGTTAGATCTGTCTGTCATACGCCACAGAAGACATATCCTACATCCTTCATCCAGTGTCACTGTGTTTTATTTTCATTATCATGTCAGTGCTGCTCAGAGTGTAACCTCACTGAGGGCCAAACTGGAGACGCTGCAGTGCCACTTCACGTGGGAGCTGGACCACAGCAGATCAAAACTTCTGCTCCTCAGGGACAACCTGGAGGATATTGGCAGCGAGGAGGGATACCTGTGGCTGGGTCATATTTACAACCTGCAGGCGTACATACACTTCCACTTGAGCTCTGAAGACGACACCCTGGGGTCGACTACGGACGACGCTCTGCAGAGCTTCAGCAGGGCAGCGGAGGCCTTTCGCCAGATCAGGAACACGGTCTCAGATGAGGGTCCCTGGCTGGTGGTGAACTACGGGGACTCGGCTTGGCTGCACTATCACCTGGGAGAGAACGCAAAAAGCTGGTCTTATGTGGCAAAGGTGGAGGCCCTGCAGCTGGAATATCCATCTCCCTCCCAGGATGAGCTCCATCCAGAAATCTATGCTGAAAAAGCGTGGACTCTGATGAAGTTCAGCCCTGACCGAAAGATGGAGGCTGTAGAATGCTTCCGGAGAGCCATCAGGATGGAGCCGGACAGGGTGGAGTGGCACACCAGTCATGTCTTGGCACTGGAGGGTGCGTTTGAAAATCGTACCCCTGAGCAGGAGGCTGACATCTTGGGGAGACTGAGAATTGCTAAGGAGCATGACCCAGAGAATTTGTATCTTGCTGCTGTTTACCTGGGGAAACTTGCAAAGACCGGTGGAATAATTGAAGATCAAGCACGTGAGCTGGCTAAAAGGGTTTTGAAAAAGCCTGTCAGCAGCTACAGTGGCATCAGACCATTACTGAGACTTTACAGGATGTATTTATCCATTGATGAGGCCATTGATTTGGCAGATGAGCTGTTAGAAAGACACCCAAATGAGCGCTATCTGAAAAGCTGTCTTGCAACCTGCTACAAATGGAGGATCTTTTCAGACAAGGACAACCCCCTGAAGCAAAGTATGATGGAAAGAGCAATCAGTCTTCACAAGGAAGTGATTTCTCTGTATCCTCATTCTTCATTACCGACAAAAATTGCCCTTGCAAATATATACGCAGAGTCAAGTCAACATGACAGCGTTCAAGCTGACCAGATATACGAGGAATTGAAAGAAAGCAACCTGGAGCTTGCTCAGTTACAGATGGTTTACAACAGCTACGCAAAGTACTTAAACCACCACAAACAAGAGCGCTACAGGTCAATAGACTTTCACATGAGGGCAGCAGAAATACCACAACCATCCAACTCCCGTAAGAACAGCATAAAAATTTTGAGACAAATTAAAGACAGGGGTAGGAACAAAATGTGTAGAGAAATAGAATTTTTTTTGATTAACCTCCAAGAGTAGGAGCCTAACGTACGATTGGCAATTTGAAATTACTGAACAGCTGTAATGACAGGGCTGGAAATAGGCCACGATACATATTCATGTCCTGAGGTTATCTTAGATGGGAGGTGTTCTGAGTCTTTGTGGTGCGGAAGAAAATCTGTTTGCATATAAACCTTATAAATGAATTAATTCTTTATATAAATACATTCCACAACCCCTCTGTGACTGTATAGTTATGTAGTTACAGTCATTTATACTCTGGATCCTAGTACAATATTCCCTAGAGGTGTATATAATATTGTTATTTCCCTACTACTGACTTCAATCACTTCTTAAACTTGTCAGGTATCTACAGATGCATAGTCTACAAATAATGTATTTAAGTTCCTAATTTTCTATTCTTAACTTTCCATATACTGCTTATGCTCATTTTATCTTTTAAGTTGATCATTTGGTTTCTGATTCCTCAAATATAGCCAAGTAATATGACAGCAATAGGATTATATTGAGATTAGGTAATCTCTTGCCTTTGATTCATTTTGTTACAATAACTTGTGACTGCAAGATGATGAATGTTTCCTCCCCAACCCTCTGCATTCATGTGAATATGCAAATGAAACTTCTGTTATCTAAAGTGAGTGGCTTGCCTTTATTATTGTTAAATCAATTTAGAGTCAATAAAACATTTCATAAGCACAAGACTAATGAAGCAGGGGAGCTTCTTTATTTTTATGATGAATGTCAAATAATCCTGCTCAATTCAGGCAGGAAATTAAACCATTTTTTACAGGAACTGCATTTTTTGACACCGACATGTCCAAAACATATTAAAGGTGGAGACAACTATTCTCAACAATGGACAACATTAGTTTACTGTCTAGCAGTGCAAGGCTCAGTTACAACATACCGGCCGCCTCTGTCCTATTTATTATATACTGAAAATTACGTTGAAGGTATTCACATGTGTAAAATATTTAGACTGGTTCAATATTTCAAGGTAAAAATCACACCCAGAAACAGAATTAAAAAAAAAAAAAAAAGAAAAAGGAAATTTCATACAAGATTTGGAGCTAAGAACTTTGTCCACTTGCAGGTAAAAAAAGAAACAACCAAAAAAAAGATCACTCGTTTCCTCTTCGACTTTTCTTGTGACTCTTCTTTGAACTCCTGTAACATAAAATAAAATAAATAACTCCTGCCACAAGCTTGGTATAAACAGGCCGATTCAATGAATGATGTGTCCATACACACCTATGACTGAGATTGGTGATAATCTGGTAACAGCATATAGTGAGATTCTGGGTTTACTTTGTCTCCATTAAAGACTGTTTTCATATTAACACTCACATACTCAGAAACATGTAGCGCATTTGGGAAACAGGCACAGCAGCAGGTTATTATGTTTCTTTACATTTAATGACATCTTCTCGCCTCCCGTTTTACCACTCACCTTTCTGGGGACTTGGAGTGGCTGCGATGTCTGTGGCTTCTGTGGTGACCTGGTGAAGAGCAAAGAGCTGGAGTTCAGAAAACGGGGGAAACCAGTGTCTTCAAAACATCACCCCATTCTTTTTTTAATGTTTTCCAGCTCAGTAGCCATACAACCCCATGAGGGATGTGATCAGAGTAATTATATTTGGTGGCTGTCCCATCCCATCCCTAATGAATAATTTAAGATACACATCATAAAACAGAAATCTTATAAGTGTGTGTTTTGCTGAGACAGTGGCCTGCTTCTATCCCATCATTTCCCCAGTACATTATGGTTTAGAAACAGATGCCCCACATCATCCTCTATCAAATTATCCACTGATGGGAGTGGCACCTGGGGATTTGGAGCGGTGGCGTCTGTCTCTGGACCTGCTGCGGTGTCGGCGGGGGCTCTTGCTGCGATGGCGGTCTCTGCGCGGAGACGGGCTGAGTACAGATGACACAAATGAGCAGAACATTAACTGAGACAGAGAGGAAGCCCAACCATAGCTCGGTCTGCACAGAAACTGACAGTATACTAAATTGACCACATGAATGACCACAAACGGAGTGATTTTTTTGGAAGCTGTGACAAAATGCAACTGTGTGATCAGAACTACATAAACACTAGAAATAACGGGGGAAAAGAAAATTGAAATATACATTAGAAGATGGCAGTTTCCTTTAGAGTAGAGAGGGAACATCTATAAAATTTCAAAATAAAAGAGCATGTACCTTCGCCTCTTTGGTGATCTGCTCCTCCTGGAAGGAAATTAAAGGAATTTGACATTTTATTCATCATCTGAGAGTAAAGATATATTACGACCTTTTAGTACAGTGTCTGTTATAAAACAAAGAATAAATAAACTGAAAACAGACCGTCTGGGTGAGCGACTGCGTCTGTAACGTGGCGATGGGGAGCGACGGGGTCTGTCGTTGTCACGGTAACTGCGTCTGTGGGGCTCAGGGGTCTGTAGTCTCTCTGGCTGCATGCAGTGAGAAGGACAGGCACCGTTTCAGGATCCAATAAAACTCTACATGACATCTCTTAGGTTTCACTGATCTTATTTCCATTAAAAGGCCAACATGGGCCAACACAGGATGAGGCTTTAGTCAGGCCTCTAGAAATTAAATGTTCACAATTGTGTCTGTACCATGTTAGAACAGGGAACATTTACAAAGCCTACACTGTCAAATTAACAAAAAAAATTAAAAAAAAAAAAGACTTTAAATGTGATCCCGAAAAGGCAAAGACAGCGATAACAAGAAGCCCCCTGGAATTTCTTCATTTTCCTGTCTAGCTGGAAGTATATGTGCAAGCAGATGTGTATTTACTGTAGCTTTATGCCACTCATATACGTTCACTGACAGTACACTGCCCGGTGTTATGCTTACTGTGCCCTCTGCTGCACCCCAATTTTCAAACGGGATAAAAAAATATCCTTGGTAAGGTTTTTGAGGTTATCTTACCTTCTCTTCCTCCTCATCTTCCTCTTCGCTGCTCTCCACCTCATCCAGGTCTTCCTCCAGAGCACTGATACGTGTGTCTAACAGTTCAGCCTCCTCAAGGACTTGTCTTTTCTGCAACACACACACACACACACACACAGAGAGAGCTTAGTGGCAAAGGTTTTGTCAAGCAAGGCATGTGTTTATAGACATGATGCCAACTCACCTGAAGCCTCGGCAAAATGATGTCGCACACTCTCTCAGCGTGAAGAAGCTCATCGATGAACTCATCCACATGCATGAGCTCAAACTCTGGAACAGAAAAATCAAAGTAAGATCACAAACAAAAACAAACTGTTACAGAACGACAGCGGCGACTAGGAATGACAGCCCCAGACTTCCACAACACAATGTAACCAAATGGCAACGTGCATTCACTGTGGCAAGCTTGGGGACTGTCTAGCAGGAACAAACACTAGCTTTCTACTTTACTCTTGAATTTGCACTGCAATCTGGGTGACACTGGGAGAATAGTATTATTATTATTATTGCTATTACACATGTGGTTGAACTTGCTTGCATGAGTTAGGTAATTTATTTCCCTAATAACAATTCACCTCAGTAACAACCCTGTGTAGGCGGTGGGTCCACTTTAAGTTAAAACTCACCTCCATTTCGGTTCTGACGCTTGATTTTTCTGTAGTCGTTGTATAGAGGCTCCAAGTACTTGTAACAGTCCACCGAGGTTCCTGTTAACCTCATGTACGTTGCTCCAAGTAGGCGAACATATCTAATAAAGAGAAGGGAGAACAGGTTGATAGAGAGAGATAGATGCATTACACACCATGATGCGATGCTTGAGATTGTCCCATACCAGATTAACATTAAAGCATAAATGCTGTTGTTTATTAGACCCTGTTGTGAAAGTTATCTAAAGACCAGGGGAGACTGAAAATGCAGTTTGTTTATAATAAAATGAACAGGTATCATAAACAGCAGCTGCAACATATTTCAAATCCATTTATCTTGTCTAATGTTTCATGCCTGTTGACAAAATGGACATCACCCTCTTCATTTTGCTCCCTGGGTGCATCACACTTACTTGAAGTCCTCGTTTTTAATAAACTCCACGATGATGTCTTTCTCGGGCTGAATCTGCAGCATCTTCAGCGTCAGACACAGGAAGGGAGTGGGCTTGATGTTTCCACCATAAACTCCGCCGACAAACTTGAGCTCCATGGCTTTGTCAACAACTAACTCGGCTGAGGACCAAAACACAAGATGCGCATTTGCCTTTAGAGGATAAACTAAGATTTTGGGGGGTGTTATATGGAAAAGACAATGTGCTAGAAGACGCTTGCCTGTAACCGAACAGAAAAATAACGAATGCAATAATTTAATTTAACGTCGAGTTGTTGTTGTTGTTGCTGTGAATTAAGCCGGTCCACCGTTTGAAAAGCCACTTCTTGGGACCTTAAAATGCCATGGGAGTTGTATAACCTTAAATAAAATTACTTTATCTGAGGTTAGTGCCTGATTTTCCTCTAAGGTTAGAGTTAATAATAATGTGTTCACTTTAGGGGCTGACGTTAGAGGTTAGGTTAGCCACTTAGCTTGGATGCTAACATGCCGCTTACCCGTAAGTCCAAAACACTCCTCTTTCCAGTATTTCGACTCGTAGATTCGGGTCCTGATGATTTTCTCCACCAGATACTGCGGGTTCGTCCCGTGTATGCTGTTTGCATCTTTAACCGTTCGGTTTGCCATCGGGATTGAGAAGTGTGTCTCTTTAGCAAACCGCGGCGGAAGTACCCCGCTCCTCTGGCAACGGCATTAACTTCCGGTGTCAGCGTCCGTCGCCGTGATTGGTCGATCGCTTTGGAAAACGGAAGCGACCTCATTTTCGCGCGAAACTGCGGCAGATGAGAGTTGTGTGAGTTGTGTTCTGTACAAAGTGCGAAACGTCGTAATCAAACTTGAATTTTTTTTAAAAGAAAGCAGGAAATTGGTTAAGGCACGCTGTCATTTAGGAGGCCATCTGCCTTTTCCTCCTCTGCATTTAACTTGGTTCCCTCTCAGCTTCACACAGAGAGGCAGTTATGGTGAGATACTTCACCAGGCGGAGAGTGCGACGACACTACAACTGGAAAGGCAAGCAGATCGGTTTTGATAGGAAACTCAAGACCTCTGAATATGGGTGAGGATTTATTTTTCCATCTTCTAACATCTTTTAACGACATGCAGCGTAGTCATCTTCATTTTAAATGTTTTTTTTTATTTGAAAACTATTTTGAGCAGCGATTATTTCGGTTTCTTTACTTAACATAACTTCTGGTTTTCTTTGATCACGTATTAGCTCGTTGGAAATCAGTGTGGAGGGTCTGCCAAGGACCACGGTGATATCCACCGGCCAGCACATTCTCATAGAGGGAGAGGATGACGATAATCCCTTTGTGGCCAAGGTCCTCAAGCTCTTCGGTGATGGTGAGTCACAACAATGGGAAGGGAAATTAGACATGAAGGTTGGGACGGTATGTTTATGTCCCGGTTCGATACTGTCACAATATTTGGGTGCCGATTCGATATGTATTGCGATTTAATGCGATTTTTGTTTTTTTGGAATTGTCCTCTAGTTGGTGGATGTCAGTTTGCATAAAGCTGTGATCATCCTAAAGGTCACAGAAAGTTTATATATTGACATCAGGAATGAAAAATGGTCTCTCCTCAGTGAAATAGCAACTATTGGGTCTAAAATCCACACACATGAGTCAAATTGGGCTCCTTGAATCCACAAGAGTGTCAGCTTTCCAGTCAAAGCCAGTTCATGCAGCTCCAAGACAGTTAAGGCATGTTAAACTGGTTAACACATTTGTACTGCATGGTTTTCACCCCAGATTCCATGGGATAAGCATAAGGTGGATGTGTCTGCAAAGTGGAAACTCACGGCTACCTGTAGAACGTATTTTCATTCAGATATCTGGAGGTCAGAGGTCAAAGAACGTCTTTTAAAATGACCATGCCAGATTTTCCCAACTTTGGAGCAATATTTAGCTGCCTTGTCGACGACCCAGCATGACATACTCTTCTTTAAATTGATTCAGTAATTAATAAAATCAGTTTTAAAAATCGCTGAAAAAAGATTTGCGATACTGCAGTGAATCATTTTTCCCCTTACATCTATTAGAAATGTATGACTTCCTTAAAAAATGACATCCTTGCGATACGACAAAGTGAATGAAATCAATTCTGTTAATGACAAACTGTGAAACTCAGCTAAGCAAGTTAATAATCATTTTCCAAATAACATCGCTCCTGTCATCCCATGTGTCTTTGTGCCATGACCACACCAGCAGCGTGTAAAGATGTAAACACCATGATCAAGGTCCCAGGCTGGGCCAAAATTAATCTCACAATACTCCTAAGAAATAGTTTTGTTGTAGATATCTGCTTATGTATGCAAAATCATACCAAATAATCAAATTGATGTCAATTGCTGCTTTCAGTATAAGCAGAATAAATATTATGTTAATTGATTCATTGTCTTTGAGAAACACAAATGAGAGGAGACTGCTCAAATTTACTCTTGCAAAGCTTGTAACACACAACATTATTAAAAGTTGTTTCTTCTTCGTGCATTGATATAGCATTGGAAAAATACTACTTGGTTGGTGCAGAATATTTTCAGATGCTACCAGTGCACCTCTGACTGTGTCTTTCAGAGAGTGGGAAACAGAAGAAAGCGTCGGTTCAGTGGTATGTGCGTGTGTCAGAAATACCCACAGGCAAGATCAGTTTGCTGGGCCGGGAGCCGCATCCACAGGAGGTCTTCTACTATGAGAGCCGCTCCTGTGTTGATGAGGTTGATGCTGAGTCGATCATCAGCACTGTGCAGGTAAAGCTGAGAGGAAGGGACCTTTACTGTAGGATGAGATTACAATTTAGTTTCCACTTGACAGAACTGAGTTTTGGTACTTTTATTGATTTTCTTTATATCCAAATCCTACTTATTTTGACAGAATCAAGTTTACTTTCTGTGAATTCTATACTCTTTCCTTTTTTTTTTTTTGGCTTATTGTGTAGGTAAAGATGTGTTAAATTTCTTCTTGTTCTTGATAACTGCTCTCCTGTTGCCCAAAGGTCAAATACATCCCGGGAGCAGATCCATTTCCAGAGTCTGACAGCAAGGACACTCTGTACGTGAAGCTCTCGTGGGATATGAAGACTTTTAAGGTTCTAGACCCTGTCCTGATGGAAGACGCTGCTCAACCCACTCCTGCTTCCACTCCTCCTCGTCCCAAATCGGCCCTGCCTCCCTCCCCTCCCTGCTCCCCTCCTGCAGCGGCTCCAGTGTCCCAAGGCCGCGCCCGGCGCGCTCTACCCACCCCGGATCCCACAGTCATGCGTAGAGCTTCCTCCGTGGCCCACAGCAGGGGCACCATGAGCGCAGGCAAGATAGGCACCACTGAGGCAGAGTCCCTGCACTCCGCCTCCAAGCTGTCGGCCTCAAAATGTTTGAGCGCCAAGAGGAGGGCCGGCATCAGCAGGACACCAGGCACACGCAAGAAGCTGGAGCTCGGCAGTGAGTGGACACCATTTAGATTTTTTATTTTCCCAGTGTCCGTTGTTTGAGTATTAATATTGATACGTAATGGACATGTGGATTAACAAGCCATCTCAGTATCAGCAGTTATGCGTCTATGTAGCTACTGAGTGAATTTTAAGCAAACATTGGAATTTTTCCCCAAAAAAAACACATCATGATTGAGCTGACAAATTTGTTTTAAGAAGTGCATTGTATCTTTACCAAATTAACAAAATCCACATCAAGCAATCATCTAAACAGCTAATTTTATTGTAAATTTCAATTTCTATGCAGCCCCTCCAATTCAACACATAATTTGCGAAACCCATGTAATGATAAATATTGCTCAGATGTAAATGTCCTGGGCTCATTATAATAAATATGGCATGTAAACAAAATGCATCAAAGTTAGAGCTATGAAAGGCCACAGTAGTCAGCAGTTTTAAATCTCAAAAGGCAGAGCAGTGAAGTCTTGCAGAGGGTTGTTGCAGAAATTTCTGCTGTGAATGTTTTTTCTTGTTTTGTTCCTTATTCCTCACATTGACAATGGAAGTAATAAAAATAAAATTGGTATTGGCGTGAAGTTATGAAGCACTTTTGCAAAAAGAAAAAGGGTTAAACTGCTTTAAATTTACATGGCTTGGCTGTAAGAACCCATGAAAGACCCTAAAAAATATTTTCGCCATTGAAATATTTTCCCCACTTTTTTCAACATTTCAGACTTTCTTTTTTTTTTTTTTTTTTCTTTTGTACACATTACATTCCTGAAAATGCACCTTTTCCCCATCAGGTCCAGGGAAGATGATGACCCAGGACGATATAGTCATCCAGCTGCTCGATGAAGAGCTGGAGTCTGAGGTGGTTCTAGCCCACAGACTGCCATCCTCCCCTCCACAGGCCCTGCCCCTGTCCCACAGCCTGACCCCCACGAAGGCGGCCCATAGCTCTGCTGCCTCTCAGGATGTGTTCCGGCTCAAGCCCTACACCATCAGCATGAGCACTGAAGCTAGTCTGTCCTCGTCTGTCAAACATGACTCCACTAGGTACAGGTGACACATAACACACATTCACACACACACAGCATCTAATAGTGCTTAAGCATGGATAAAAAGCATTTAACAGTGAGTGCTAGGTAGATGTATACCTTATTGCAGACAGACACTTCATGCTGTCAGCTTCTGAAAATCCTGTTTGGTGTTCACATTACTGAATTCCAGTTCATGTTTGTCCCCATGTTCGATTTTGCCTTTCCATAGGAAGCTGTCTCTCTCCTGCCTAACTGCACTACATGCTCAATTATATAGAAATACAAGAGTAAAATGCAGTATATAATAGTATTGTTTTTTCGGTGCTGCTGTCACAACAAATACAGTCATTGATGAAATAAAGGGGTGGACTCTTGCACTATGAATCCAGATGCATAGTGGGATGTTTCCAGTATTTTTCCTGGGTACCTGGGCACTATTTTTTTCACCATGACTATTGGGGACAAAAATCTATGAAATTTCAGCCAGCAGCCACAAAACGGACTGCAATGAAATCTAACTTTTTTGACACGTGCAAATGCCCCATTTAATTACATTGCAGCCCATTTTGTGGCGACTGGCTGAAGCAGTCTAGCTCAATACTGGTCCAATTCCAAAAAAAAAAAGTCCCTGTCAGTGTTTTAGACCCCATCAGGTTGAGAAATACAGGAATTATCCTTTAAGTTACGCTGGCTGTGTCATGTGTTGTCCCTCTGGTGTAAAGTTAGACACACTGGTCCGTCTTCCAGGGAACTGTTGGATAAGAGTCCCCTGGAGGATGGGATACTGGAGGCAGGGCTACCAATAGGCTCTGCCCAGACCCCAAGGAGGAGAAAAGCCACACCTAGGAGAAAGTATGCCACCAGAGGGCAGAAGTGAGTCAGCCGTTGCAGGCATGCTGGCTGGAACACAATTTGAATGCCTGCTTGTCGCCAAGCTGGACAAATCAAGGAGTGGACAGAAATTTCAGTGGGGTGCACAACAGGAGCAGTGAGGACTGAATGATTTGGTCATGTCCTCTCCCCCTAGTTTATTGGCTCCTGCAATTCCCTCCAACAAAGTCCACTCCTGTATTTTCCCTCTAGGCTCCTGCTGGCTTCCAGACCACAGGGGGTTAAGTTTGGGGCACACAGTGGGTGTCATAGCTCAATGCACATAGGTGTTTTTTTTTTGTTTGTTTGTTTGTTTGTCGACATTTTGGTGCAAGTCTGATTTTTTTCTCATTGTTTTTTAAGGTGTGGTTCTGAGCTCTGAACTCACAGCATTGTGCATGTTAGTGCATGGTGTCACAAGTTTGTAAAGTATCTGTATGCAGTGCACATACTGGCATTACCGACTTTAAACAGGGTGTGTTACAGCACTAAATGTGTTATAGCACTCGCTTTTCTGCAATGAGCTGCTTAAAATCACACCAAATCTCTCTCTCTTTCTCTATCTCTAGAGCTACCACTCCCTCCCGAAGGAAAGACTTGAAAGCCATTAAGGAACCTTCCCTGGGAGTGCTGTGAGTACCTGCATAAGTCACTGCCAAGACTACTCTGACACTGGATTTGCACCACTAGGCTAATTATTTTTATATGTGCAATATAACTGAATTCAGTGTATACCTTCCCTGCTCACACTTTGTCGGTCTGGCGTTCACAGGCCTGAGGTGGACAATGAGAATTCTCCCATGCTGCCAACCGCCATGACACCAAGGAGCTCCAAGAGGAAGTCAGCCCAGCTGGTGTCTTCACGCATCAGGAGGCAGCTGTAGGTGCTCTCAGTGATTTTAAAAGTCATTGATCATACATTTTGCAGGGATAGGAAGACCTGCAGCTTCAATCCCCATTTGACTGTGAGCCGCTAATTCATTTGGCTGCCGTACTTAAGAGATTATGGAAGGGAATATTATTATTCACCATTTAAATTAGGCACCAACAACACATACTCCTTAAGTTTGGTTAAAAAAAAAAAAAAAAAAATTAGAATGTAACCAATAATCTTGTAGGAAAATTCAATTTTATACATTCAAAGCACTGAGGTTTGCTATGTATTATGTATGTTAGGGGCACCCAGCTGGACTTTAACTCAGACGGGGAGGATGATGAAGAATTTCTCCCATCAAAGAAGGAGCTACAAAGCAGCAGTGAGGATGAGGAGGAAGAAGAAAAGGTGGATAGTGACGAGGAAGTTGCGGTAAAAAAGAGCAAACGAGGTGCAGCAGGTTCTCGTACCCCTCGCTCCACACAGAAGACCCGCTCCTCGACCAGGACTCCACGCAAAACCCCCAGCAAGAAGGTACCGTCTCGCCACATGTTCCTCTTTAAAACTTTTCTTTCACATTTTGAGCAAATATTTTATTGTTTTTTACATTCAGTATTATAGCTTCCACGTTAGTTTTATATAGTTTGTCTGTTATTTAAGAGACTTGCGGTATGAGGTGAAACAAAGAACTCCTTCAGCTCTTTATGATTTGAGAATTTTGAGAAATTAGGAGAAAACAAATTGCCCATATAGGAATGACATCATCAAGCTCCCATCCACTTTGTGCTGTTGGATGGTTATGAAATGACAGCAGATCAAAAGACTAACATCTTTGTCACCTTTTCCGTTGTATCTTTGACCTCTGTTGTCAGACCACACCTAATACACCAAGGACACCTCGTCATATCACACCCAGTATCCCCAGCCGCTCCCTGCCAGCCAGACAGCCTGCAAATGTTCTAGAGGAGGCCAGGACAAGGTGAGAAGGAGAATTCAGATGGGAATTAATGGTCAATAATCCTGAACCCGTAGCAGGACCTTTTTAAAAATATGCGTCAGTCTAAATAATACTGATTTGAACTGATTGAGTTGTATGTGTAGGATTACATCTTTTGGGGAATGTGCCCAGTAAAAGTTGGACATGCAAACCGGGTGCAAACATTAGAAAGGCGACTTGTGCCCAGGATTTGTTGGCCTAAAACCAGTAATTATGGCAGGACCCTTTTTATATTAAGTTTTTGAAATAATGGTTATTTTGCTTGTTAATTTAAAGTAAATATCTTAGCAGGCACATTCATTCATCACGGTGCCATCACCATGGATGCACAGTGGATGGGGGGTGGAAAAGAAACAAAATGATAGTATATGGAGCACAGGAAACATTTATTGTGTGTTTGTGTTTCCACAAGATTGCACGTGTCCGCCGTGCCAGATTCTCTGCCCTGTCGAGAGCAGGAGTTTCAGGACGTCTACAGCTTTGTGGAGAGCAAGATCATGGATGGCACCGGAGGGTAAGAGGAGGCTTTGACCCATTTCATCCTGATCAACCTGGGTCAAAACATCAACCATGTTTAAGATTTCAAGAATTAAGATATTGAATTGCAACAGTGTCATAAATAATCTAAATTTCTGCGGTGGCATGGCACATTGGCTCTTTTCGTATTTATTGGTGATAGACTTTGATTTATCTTGTTTTATTTCAGGTGTATGTACATCTCTGGTGTCCCGGGCACAGGGAAGACGGCCACAGTACATGAGGTGATGCGCTGCCTGCAGCATGCATCAGACATGGACGAGATCCCTCCATTTCACTTCATTGAGATCAACGGCATGAAGATGACAGACCCTCATCAGGCCTATGTGCAGATTCTACAAGTGAGATCAGAAAAAGAGTGTGCACCAGTATGAGAGAAAAAAACTCTTAAGATCCAGCATACTGCTTTGAGCACAAGGCTTTGTGAGTGTAAGCAAATAATAAAGTCACATGTTCACAACAGAGAATAGCCTGGTCTGGAGAGTGAGCTTTAGAAGATGGTAATCTCGGCATGCAAATATATTATGGCTTCCTAGGCTTGTGCATGGGACAGTACATTTTTTCTTATTGTTTAAATGTCTGAGGAAATGTTTGTTTTCTTTTATCAATTAAACCACCTGTGGCTGTAATCCCTTACCTTGTCTCCCCTGTGCAGAAAATGACCGGCCAGAAGGCCACAGCCGACCACGCAGCAGCTCTGTTGGAGAAGAGGTTCAGCAGCCCTGCACCCAGGAAGGAGACTACCGTCCTGCTCGTGGATGAAGTAAGAACATGGCTATGCATTCATGTGCTAGAAAATTTGCTGTGTAAAGCAAACATTTCCCCGGGGACTGATTTCCAGAGGACACTCCGTTTTCCTCCGCCCAGTTTCAAGTCATCCAAATAGAAAAGTGCTGCTGTATTAAGGAAAATGAATGTGGACGACTTTATTACAATGATGGAATACTGGTGTGAAGAAAGTTTGAACTCTCTGAATGTTAATTTTCATATCATAATGGAATGACTGGAAACCCATAGCTGGATAAAAAGCAGGAAAAATTTTTTATATACATTTTTTCCCCCTCATCCTCTGAAAAGTTGTGTTGATGGGAGATCTTCATCTTAACAGCTGTGGTGTGTTTTTGATATTTCAATGACTTGCAGCTGGACCTGTTGTGGACCAGGAAACAGAACGTGATGTACAACCTGTTTGATTGGCCAACGCGACGCCACGCACGCTTGGTGGTACTGACAATCGCCAACACCATGGACCTGCCGGAGAGAATCATGATCAACAGAGTGGCTAGCAGACTGGTAAGAGCACTGAAGTCTGTCTTAAGGAACTTGGTGGATTTTTTTTTTTTTTTTTTGGAGATTATGCATCCTGAGATGGTTAATTCTGCTTTGTTCCACATGGATCACTCTTTTTAGTGATGAAAAAATGTTAATTGAATTTTCGGTTCAATTTGTTTGTGCATGTGTGTGTTTCCAGGGCTTGACCAGGATGTCATTCCAGCCGTACAGCTTTAAACAGCTGCAGCAGATTATCATGTCCAGACTGAACAAGGTCAAGGCCTTTGAGGAGGATGCGCTCCAGTTGGTATCCCGAAAGGTAACGAGGAGGGGCCCTCATCATCTCATCCAACAAAGCATGAATCCACTCGAGTCAGCTCTGAGTGATCTCTCTACTTTCACAGGTGGCTGCTTTGTCGGGTGACGCCCGTCGCTGTTTGGACATCTGTCGCCGAGCAACTGAGATTTGCGAACATTCCGCCCCCAACCCTTCCTCCACAGGACTAGTGGGAATGAGTCATGTGATGGAGGCGTTGAACGAGATGTTTTCTTCTGCTTACGTTACTGCCATCAAGTGAGATTCTGCCGCGACTGTTGCTCTATTTTTATGATTTAGCTATCAATCAATAGTCAGCGCTTACCTGGATTAGTTTTCATTTCATTTAGTTTTCATTCGTTTTAGAAGTGTGGCTTGAGGATGCGTGTGTAACTGCCGTGAGATAATGCTTACAAGAACTGTGTGTTTTCAGGTGTGCATCGGTTCAGGAACAACTCTTCCTGAGAGCGGTCATCGCTGAGTTTCGACGGTTGGGATTGGAGGAGTCCACGTTCCAGCAGGTTAGTACTCACCCAAGGACAAAATAGTTTAAAAATTCCTGAACTTCCCACCTTGAAAATAATCTCCCCCTTCCTGTGTTATGTTGTGCCTCATCATAGATATACTTGATGTTTATTAGCTCCAACGTTTTGGGCAAAATAACCTTTTCCCCCAAACCGAGACAAGGTGTTGGACACCATTTTCACCTCCGTACATCCAGTGGTTAGCGTTAAAGACTTTAAGTCTATGGGAGTCATTAGCCTAACCTGTCAAAGAGGGAAAAAATAAATCTTACAGCAACTTCAAACCTGTTTTATTTATCTGAAATACACATCTTGGTTTACAAAATGCTAACACAAAATACTACTCATAACAACCAAACCACTACATAGAGGTAAAAATTGTATTGAACATCTTGTTCTCAGTCTGGGTAAGTCAGAGTATTCCTTTAAATCCCTAATACTTACCCATCCTACTTACTGTTACTATCTACTGTCTCACTCATCCAGCGCTCTCTGGTTCCTCTGCCTTCTCTCTTCAGGTGTTTGTGCAGCACCAGGCTCTTTGTCGGGTGGAGGGTCTGCAGCCCATCACTGTGTCGGAGGGCCTGGCCGTGTGCCAGCGTCTTGGAGCCTGCCGTTTACTTCTGCTGGAGCCCAGCCGTCTGGGAGTGCAGCAGCGTGTCCGCCTCAATGTCAGTCAGGATGACATCCTTTATGCCCTCAAAGCGGACTGAAGTGGGCTGACTGTTCAGAGCATCAATTTAAGGATGTTGTTTAAAAAAAAAAAAAAAGTGGACCACATGAGAAAGTAAGCCTTTCGCTGATTGATGGAGGTTTTGGAGTTGAACTGGAGCAGGGCCATCAAGGGTGAAGAAATGCTGTGCACATATAAAATCACCTGACCAAACTAAGAGCTATTGCAGACACAGATGTTTTTTTGTTTTGTTTTTTTACGATTAGAGGATCAGAGTTGGATCCTCAGAAAGCACATCAGCAGGGTTCTGACCTTGTTTTAGCCAAGGAGTCAAATGAGATCTCTCACCACCTGCAGGCTGAGTGTGGTCGGTGCTGTTATAAAGTCATTTTCTCATTTGTTCATGCTTTCATTTGTGGTAAAAATTCCTCTTTCCAGTTAATGTCTGGCACTTGCAGTATTTCAGTACATATGCAGAGGAAATCCTTAGAGAAACTTGATCCTCCAGTTATTTTTACTATACACTTGCCCTCTGCTTGTAAGGTATTTTATGTATCTGGCCCACACATGGGTGCTCCAAAAGAATCTCCATAGCACTTAGGTTTGACTGGAATCCACCCCTTTTTAAAATGGAAACAAAAACCTAAGTTTTTTTTTTTTTTTTTCTCCCAGTGGCCTGCAGAGGAACCAGACAGGTCTGTTCCTTAAGTGATGAAGACAAAGGCTGCAGTCCCTCAGGTGTCAGATTTATGAGATATTTGTCTACTTGAACTTCCCACTTCATCTTAGTTTGATGTTTTTCAAGAACCTGGTTGTCCAAGTCTCATTTTATCTGTTTTTTTTTCTGATGGGAGAGTTTGAGATGTCCCCATTTCATTTGTTTTTATTGGAAAGGTGATGGGTTTTTTTCTCTCTTTTACTCTAACATTTTTAATGTTTCTGTACTGCATGTAATTTTCCTTTCAATTATTGAATATGTAATAAAATTCTATCTTTAATATGACTCCTGTCCTCTGAGCTCTTTCCTAGTAGGTGGAAGGGATTTTTCCCTGCTTCTTTATACTGAGACTTTACTCTGAGAAATTACACTATCAAACAGCAATATTTAGTCAAGCAGACAACAGTTGTGAAGTTGGTGGGGTCGCCATGAAATAAAAGCCATACACATAATATCCAGATAACCTGCAGTTGTGTTATAGAAGACTGGGCACTGATGGACACTTTTTTTAAAAAATAATATCTAAACATTTTGCAGGCATTTGATGTTGTCAAATGTAAAAAAAATTACAGCACATATAGACCTAACCAGCGGAGTTAAATAGGTAAGAGTCATTCCCACAATCTTTTACCAATAGAGGACTGTACAGTAGGCCTGTATGTGCTGAAGTGTGTACAGATGTTTAAATTGCATCGTTGGGTATCAACATGACCTGTTGAGTTTTATAGACAGGAGAAATAAATGTGGTGAAATGGGTTCAGATATATGTTCTGGCTCATATAAATGATATTTATTTTTTAAAAAGCCTGTTGTGTTCCAGTGCAGCTCAGAATGTGCTAAGCGAGGCAGAAGTAGTTACAAGAGTACAATCAGGAGTATTACAAGTATTGTTAAAATAATACAAGGTATATATATAGTGCAATTATCACTTGGGAAAATTTCACTGAACTAAAAAAATGGATGAAAAATCAAGATGTATATGTATAGAACATGGTATTTAATTGGAAATGAAGGGGAAGGGAATCACAAGTAGGACATGATAAAACTCAAAAAGCTTCAGTATGTTGTAGTGTTAGATACTGTATGTGCATCCCAGCACATGAACTATGAACTATGAACTATGAACTATATCAGGAATAAAGAGGACCTAAGAAAAAAACACAATCAGTTACTCTTACACTGCTATGCATCATCTATGATTTTCTGTGTATTCCAAGATTTTTTTTTTTTAACAGATTTGATTGATTTTCAACAGAAACAAGAGTACAATATTAATAATAACCAAAAAAATTGAATAAACTCATCCATCCATTCTCACCAAAGAAGTCTCTCAGCTGACTACCACGCTCCCCTACCCTGCCATTACACTCAGGAGCTTTCCAACGAATTAATGAATGCAGCCACATACAGTTCAATTGCCAAATCAGCTTTAACATTTCAGATCAGGACACAGAGATACTTATGCATAAAGTAGAATTGAACCAAGTTAATCACTACCACAAAGAGGCATTTAGGAATCAACATGGAATAGAAAAAAAACATTATGAATTTGATCTAGATGGATTTGGCCATTGTAAGGACTGCTGGCCCGTCATTACCAACCAGGTCAGATTCCCGGGTAAATTCAAGTAAAGGAGACCAGGTTTTAATAAAGGACCTTTTATTTGAATTGCACTGAATAATTCAGGGGGGAGAGCCCTGAGTATCTCCCAGTACCACAATGTGGCAGTAGGTAGCTTATCTTTAATCCAGTTAATCAAAATGCATTTTCTAGACAATAGCAGTAATTTGTCACATAACTTGAACTGTAAATAGGTTAAAGTCAAGGATTTACTTTGCGATGATGTGTTGTCATTTATTTTTTTGTTGTACCCACTTTACCTAGAGAAAAAGAAAGCAATACTAATAGTGAAAGTGAAGCAAAAGTTTTTTTTGGTTTTTATTTTTGTTTCTACTTGAGATAAGGCGTCTTGTGGTTGTATTGCATTCTGGTCTACTGTCAAGGCTACTGTCTGGAGAAATTATCACTGTCTCTTCTCAAATTGTTGAGCATAGATGCAAAATGGCAGCTCCAAAAACAAGCCTTTGTTCTTTAAACTGAGGACGCTGCTATTAAAACCTCATATTCTAGATGAAATTATTCTTGCTTATTCAGTAATAAGTTCTTCTTGGCACATAAGTGTATATTCACATGGTCCTATAGACATTGTTAATTTAAGTATGAAACTAAAAACAGGATTTTCACAATTTGCTTTTGTCTGTTGAAAATTAAGTAACATACACCCTTTATACTTTGCTTGAGCCAAGTCATTAATTATGTGTGCCTGCATGTACAAATACCTTTCTGTCACATTATCCGTTTTTGCTGCAATGCAGAAGATGTCACGCTCTGCTCAAAATGAATAATTCCCCGTGGCTCTAAAGGTAGAAAACCTGCAACATCCAGCATGCACTGCACAAACTGCACCACCAGGTCACAAACTGGGGCAGTGTGTGCTAAGGTAGTCTTGAACAGGCCTCACAAAAACACTGACTGTTTTCACACTGTGATGTTGCCATGTTAGTAACAAAACTGTCACTGTCACACTTACTCTATGGTGAGACATCCGTTTTGCCCAAAAAAAAATTTTTTTGACAAAAAAATGCAGAAGTACAATCTGTAGTTCATTAGAGGAACTGCGTTATCCAGCAGATTTTTTCTGGCAAATAAGGAAGTTTAAGTGCAGGCAACATGGAGGGAAGGTCAGCAGTGTACATTTGCATACACTATATGTTTCCCTTTAATGGGTGTAAAAGTCCAACTTGTAGCTTTAGATCAAGTATCATACATGGTTATGTAAAATAAGTTGATCATGCCCGGTCAGTAGCTATGATCAAAGTGCCTAAATTTCAGGGATGAAATTGTTGTCATTGTTGATATTTGGAAGTTGAACACAGGACTCAGACAGCGGAAAAGTATGAATCATTTATATTAGGGAGTCAAGTAGAGTTTAATCACATTACAGTTAATATAAGAAAATTCGGGCTGTTAGGATATAAAAGTCATATAAAACACTTGTTGCTCAGCATTCTAATATTTAGGAGATCAATCGACTCAGGTTACCTCTTCCTATACTCCCATTAAGCAAAAACTACCACTATGTGTATTAGGTTGTTTTCCAGTTTATGCCAACTGACCAGGGTCATTGGAAAAAGTTGATGTTAATGCTGAATGCAGGGGTTTTGTAAGGGCTTTTATTAATTATGGTTGGCTGAATTCAGGATTGAGTGACTAGGATGCCAGGAAAGAAACGCCCAGAATATGCAGGATTTTAGTGAATATTGATTTATTATGAGCTGTAAAAAAGACACATGGGCTGGTGAAATCAAACAAACAAGAAATGGTGGTTTCTTCAGTACAGCCTTACATTAGAAAATGTACAATCATGATATGAAAGCCTGTGGTTTCCACAGAGCTGTCAGAACTTTCAAGCACACCTCCTGCACGGTGCTTTCATTTTTCACTTTCTTTGTTTCAGTAGTATCTCCTCCCTTCCAACACAGCTTGATAATTATTTACACCACAAAACAAAAACAAATTGTGCGTGCAAGCCTTCTTGGTTGTACATCATTTGTAGGCCTGTGCTTTATAGATGAAACTCATCATCACTGGGTCACTCACATTTTTACTGTGCTTCTGAGTGTGTGCCCTTTTCAGGTGAGACTGCATCAAAATCCCAAGAAGACGTTTCAAAATGAGATACTGCAGACAAACCAGGAAACGGTGTGATCTACACACATTTTTTTTTTTTTTTAATTTATTTAATTATTTAGGAAAGAATGCACAACAGTGACAGCAAAATGTGCAGCTCACAATTGATCTGAAATCCTGTCATACTGTTTCATTAGACAAGTGAATGTCTTTTGTCTGGGTAATTATCATCATTATGTCTCTGAGGACACAAAGTCAATCAATTATGTATTGTGTCAGAATGCTAAGTGTGTAAAATACAGCATACAGAGAGAGCAATAAACAGGTGAACCTGAGAAGCTTTGGGACTTTTACAATATGTTTTTTTTTTTTTTTTGCACTGTACTCTATTATTTTTAAATCATGCAGTAATTTAATTTGTGATTAGCAAAGCACTTGACAGTACAATTGGCTGCTGAGTCCCTCCTGAGTTTTGCTCAGCACATAGGTTAGCCTATAGTCCAGAAAAGGGGAGATACACCTGGTGGAGATCTGCACTCTGCACTTTTTTTTATTTTTTATTTTATTTTTTTAAATTTTATTCTTTATTTTAACCTGATAACACGTACCCTACATTTTTGTATGATAACACCAGTATCTGTGTATGTCCTACCCTGTGTTCTAATAGATGAAAATCAGGGAAATGAGTCCGAGCAACAGAGGGAAAACACTCAGCCTGGTCATCGGGACTGAGTTACAGAGGTTCTCTCATGAAACCCAAGCTTCCTGAAAATGTCCCAGTTCCAACATCGCACAACGAGGGTGGCACACATGACTTGGTGATGAACAATAGAGAACTTCCCATCTGATGTACTGCAAAATCAAAGTGTGGTTTAATGTTGAAGTGAAGTGATGATGTAAATTGAAAAAAAAAACAAAACAAAACAGAGTAAATGACATGACAAAATACTTTTTATATTATTTTCTTAACTGTTCACACATACATCTGACGGCAGCTGTAGCATAGCTGATCGGAGGAACAGTTTTGTGAAAATGTATCTTCGCACTGAGGAAAATCCCTGCACATCAGACTCTGAAGTGCTTCAGCTGCAATGGGAAAAAAAATATTCATGAATGAAATGATGAGTAGCCAGCAACAATATGAACAGAAGCATCTCTGTTTTAATCATGATGTAATAGTTCAATTTGCCCTGTCAATGAAGCATAAAACAGGATGTTGCTCAATTTTTAAATAAACATGTATTTAGGAGCCAGTTTGACCAAAACCATGGAGTTCAGAAACCATAAAACCACAATTAAACCATCAAATCAAATCAAATCAAATCACATGGCTGAGGAATCTAAGCTTGAGCATAGTTACCTGTGTTGAGGAGAGTCCAGATGAGACAGAGAGACAACAAGAACTTCATTGTAAAGAGCAAGTGAGCAGATATTTGTTCTAGATAAAGATTATACACCTCAAGTTCTGAGCCTGCTTTTAAGAAATATGGAAGTTAGGTGGAAATATGGAAATGATACTTGTTTGAATGTTTGCACTCTACTTCTGCTTTCACATCATACGGATGTCTTTTTTTAATGTCTTGGGTGCATAAAAGGGAGGAACCAGCCACACATTTCTCCAACAGTTTTGATTGCATTACAGAAAAATGGGGAACAGAATTCATACCAAAATGAACTGTTGTATACTGATTCCTGCTACAGTGAGCAGGACATGACAGAAAAACAGTGTCCTCATAGCGGTGGAAACACAGACACGAACCGACTGAAGGATGCTCTTGAAAAAGTAGTTCCTGGGACTGCTTTACCCGGGTAATTTGGTGGAAAAACACACCCTGCAGTTTACCAAGGCAAATACCCCACATGGTTGCTGAATAATATAAAGGGTTGAAATAAGTTTGTTGACCATCTACCTCAGTTGATATCATCCTCCAAAAGCAACCCGAAACTGGTGATTTCAATCAGTTCAGTACACTTCCTTTTGAATATGCTTTCACTTCCATGAAACAACTGGTCAAAGAGCACACAAGAAGGGATGCAGCTCTCTGGATCTTGCGATATGTAACACCGGATAGTTTTACAACACCCTGAAGGTATCAGCCCCAGTGGACTCCAGTGAACTTGCCTGTGAAAGCCCCATGCACAAAGATGACACCCACAGGCCAAAAAAAGGATTGTGTACATGCATGACAGTGAATACTACCACTAAGGAGGCACTGGGGCTTCACATGGCCTTGACAGACTGGAACCATGTGTTTTCAGTCCTGCCAACATTACCAAACATGACCGCTATCTAAGCTTTTATATGAACATGGGTGAACTTTACTACCTTCACAAGGTGTTCTCGCCTTGATTGACCAAATTCTCTCTGGGTCTTAAACAGCTAACAATTTCCAGAGTCGACTCAGAGGCAGCCTTTCAATACACCGAATCAACTGTAACAGTAACTTTGTATGAGTTGAATAGGCTTCAGTTCTGTCCTCAGCAATTCTCAAGTTAATTAATCTAATTAATTATATCTACCAGTTTTGAAAGGATATAAAAACTTGATATTTTTCCTTTCCCTATTGTAATATATCCCCAGTGCTTTTGAAAGAGAATATGTCTTGTGTTGTAGTGATATATGGCAATGCCCAGTAACTATCTAAAAGAAAAAAAGAAAAGAAAAAGAAAAAGCAATTATTTGACTCCTCCTTCTGAATCGACTGCAGAGGTGAATGACCGATGATTTGACTCGTGGACCTTTCAGGGTATAAATCAATCTACACATAGTTTAGACCAGTGATTTTTTAAATTATCGTTATAATCTTTCTGAAGACACCCAATTAATTCAAAGTCAGAGAATTATGCATTGTACCAGAACACATCTTAGTAAAATAGTAAATGGTGTTTTAACAGAGCCTTTCATTTTAGCCGCCAGGGTAAATTTAAACATTGTGGCAGTTAAAACCAAACTGTGGTTGGAAACTGTGATTTTAACTATCACACTGTGGCGTATGTTTTCAATCATTTAACCTGAATCCTTTCCAGGCCATCCCACAATACTGCAACAAAACAGTTGCTAGATGAGCTACTATAGGGAAAAAAAATCAATCTTGTATTTCAAAAAAAGCTTTATTAGGATAGTTATAATATTTACATAATGGATCTAACCAGATAAACCGACTGTAAGATATGTATTTCTGTGACATACCAAAAAAAAAAAAAAAAAAAAAAATGAATTCATTATCTTAAATGAAATGTGTTTGATGGAAAGTACGCAGATGATGGACATCAGCAGACTTTAAGATGATAATGTGGGAAAAGAATGAGATTCCACTTTTATGTGTGTATAAGTGAGTGAGCATATGCACATACATTTTTTTCATACATTTTTGTATAACACCGGTATTTGTGCATGTCCTACCCTGTGTTCTAATAGATGAAAATAAGAGAAATGAGTCCGAGCAACAGAGGGAAAACACTCAGCCTGGTCGTCGAGACTGAGTTACAGAAGTTGCCCTCACAGCAGGTTGGTCCATCAGTGAAGTTAAAGCCAGGTATAATCATAGAATCCAGCTCAGAAAAACCTTCACACAGGTTTGAGGATGCACAGCCAAAGGTATGAGCACGAGTGATCCAAGTGTACGCTGTAGATGAAAAATCATTGTTTTACTATGAATACAATTTTCATTATTTTTATTTTTTGTGAGACAACCAACACTGATGCTGATGTCGACAGTTAACACAATCTATGTGCAAAGTGATCAAGATGCAACATGAAGACTCACCAGTCCCATTAAAGCAGCGGTCCTCCATCCCAACACACTGCATTTTGTTTCTGCATGTGAAGCTGTCACAGGAGTAACACTGTAAGCTGTTATTCTTTGGTTCAGCAGGGACTAAAATAAAACCGAGGAGACGGGACACTGTTAAAGCTGGTCGCAGACAATAATTTAGTTAAGAACATGACAACGTTTAGAGACAAAAGAAGACGGAAGATGATCAACACCACACTTTTTAATTTTTTTCACAGAAATGATTCAAAAGTGCAGTTCTCCACAATGTACTTACTAGCCGGAGTTGCAGAGTTGCAGAAATCTGCGTCACAGCACTCAACAGCTGCCACTACTCTCATGGAACCCAAGTGTATTGAATAATTCGCAGTTCCTACTTTGCACTTCGAGGTTGACACACAGACCTTGTCGACGTGCAGCGAGGATATTCCCATTACCTGTACTGCAAAATCAAACTGTGGTTTAATGTAGAAGCAAAACACTGAAAATTGAAAACCAACAAAAACAGAGAAAATTTCCTGTAGAAGAAATACTTTTTATGCATTCTTTTCTTAACTCTTTACACCTACATTTGACGTGCCTTGTGGAACACAGCATGTCGGAGGAACAGTTGTATGAGAAAACCTCTCTGCACTCAGGATAATCCTTGCACAGCAGACAGTGAATTGCTTCAGCTGCAATGAGGAAAATGTTCATGAATGAAATGATGAGTAGCCAGCAACAACATCAACAGCAGCAGCTCTGTTTTTTTATCATGATGTATTAGTTCAATTTGCCCTGTCAATGTAGCATAAAACAGGATGTTGCTCATTTTGAAATCAACATGTATTTAGGAAACAGCTTGACCAAAAGCATGGATTTCAGAAATCAAAAAGTCATAATTAAATCATCAAATCAAATCAAATTGCATAGCTGAGGAATCTAAATTTGAGCATAGTTACCTGTGTTGACAAGGACCCAGACGAGACAGAGAGACAACAAGAGCTTCATTGTAAAGAGCAGGTGAGCAGATGTGTGGTTCCAGATAAAAATCCGACACCTTATATACTGAGCCTGCTTTGAAGAAATATGAGAATGATGCACTGTGCTTCTGCTTCCACATCAAACAGACTTCTTTATTTAACAATTTTTTTTTTTTTATTACATCTCTGGTGCATAAAAGAGAGGAACTAGCCACACATCTCTCAAACAATTCAGTATCACTTACAGGACCGCAGCAGTGCCACAGGCTGATCGCCTCCATGCCACGCAGCACTGATGCAGGCAATCGTGCAAGAGGAGCCCCGACCAAGTATTGAGTGCATGAATAAGGGCAACAGATCTGTATTATAAATACATTGATTTGATTGGTTGTATGGAATATTCTAACATTTTGAGATACTGAATTTTTGATTGTCATGAACTGTACGTCATAATCATCAAAATTAAAAACAAAAAATGCTTGAAACATTTCACTCTGTCTAATGAATCTAGAATATATGGAAGTTTCACTTTTTGAATTACAGAAGAAATGAACTTTTCCATGATTTTCTAATTTTTTTGAGATGCACCTGTATGTCACAGAAGCATGGGGCACAGAATCCACACCAAATAAACTGTTGAACTGATGACTATCACATGTTAAGGAGGGACAGATCCTCCGTAAGGAAAGGTGGAGGAATCATAGGACATTCATGCCAGTTGTCTGAGAGAACTGGATCCTTTAGAGACTTTGTGGATTAGAGTAATGACCTGCAGGTTACCAAGGCAAATACCCCACACGGTTGTTTGTCTGATTCATCATCCACCCACTGGGAATAATATAAAGGGTCAAAATAAGCTTATTGACCATCTAATTATCTCAGCTTATATTCTCCTCCAACAGCAACCTCTAGTTGGCGTAATTTTATGTGGTGATTTTAACCGGTTCAATACTGTGCATTTGAACATGGAGATATACAGGGTGTCCACAAAGTGTCTTTACAATTTAAAAAAATCTATTTCAAAATCAATTGATGAGATATGTTAATCAGATTTGTTCTGTGTACTGTCGTTTTTAATACATGATGTGATTTAATCACATTGCCTAAAGTGTATTTCAGGTACCCTGTTGATAAAATAGGTTCTGTTAAATAAACCCCTAAAAAATGGCTACTCCTCAAGAAAAGGCACAATGTGTATCGTGGTTTATCGAAACAAAATCGGATACGCAGATTCAGCGAAACTACCAGGTTATTTTAAAGATATCGTGTATCAAACAAAGATATGGGACATCAGTGATCTGAAGCAAAAGATCACTGATGCCATTACCACCATTGATGAGGCTAGGCAAGAAATCGAGTACCATCTTGATGTGCTTCATGCAACTAATGGTGCCTATATAGAGGTGTATTAAATGAGGAAAAAAAAAAAAAAAAAAAAAAAAAAAACTTCAATATCTACTCCTCATTTTGTAATAATTTCCACAGATTTGTCTATTCATTTGCTTTTATAATAAGTTTCTTGAACTGTAAAGAGACTTTATGGACACCCTGTAGAATATACACAATAGGTCTCATCAGTGCTGCAATATATCTATTTCTGTGAAATACCTAAAAGGAATACAAATTCAACTAAAAAGAGAACAGACAGAACAGAGAACCTAAAAACAATGGGGTTTTTTTGCGGGTGGGGGGTGTGGGGGTGTGGGGGTTGTACAGAATATGTTCTTTATCTTCCTTTTTCACAGCAACATCGCCAAACAGACAGAACAGAAACGCACAGGATTTGAAAACAATGGCATGCATCATGATATCGAGTTTCACTTTACTTCTTAGTTTCGGTTAACAGACACTGTATTCCCTCACGACTCATTTTATTATGAAGCATTTTAAAGTTCCTCACATTTCTGTATGTTGAAATTAACACGGGTCATTTGCCAGCGACGCCACTGTGTCAGAACTCACATAAAAGCCAGGACTGGTTCTCAGTGAAAAGGACATTAAAGTTATCAGATGGGCGCCTCTCAACAAAGACCCTGACACTTTTGCTGCATTTATGTGAGGCTGTGGCCTGTTATTGACTTTATGGTTGTTGTTGTTTTTTTCCATTGCAGTCTCTATCTTGGGTTAAGCTGCATGCATTATATCCTCGCTTATTTGTTTTGAGTGTAATTATGATAATTTTTATAATATATACCCTTCTTGTTATGGCGCCCTCATTACTGAATCTTGCATAAGACCAACTGCACAGTTCAAAACACAATTTTGCATCCTCTTTCTTAACTAAATTTGCTATTTCTTTCTTTCTTATGTGGCATCAAGCACGTCATTCTACAGCACACCGTGGTCTACAAAGGGCCACACAGCCCACAGTGCTGGACCACAACGCTATGTCAAATGTTAGATTGAGGCTGACTTTTGTATTGAGACTGTTGCTGACCCACATCCTCTCACCCTTACAATCCATAGCTGAACTACGATTTCTTTAACCACATCACTAATTTATAATGCTCTACAAACACTGGAGCAAAATAGATCTATATTTCCAACTCATTTATATAATAAAAGTAATAATTGCTGATTTTGCCTTAAAATCCTTTTTTCTGTTTCTGGAGATGTTTCTATATACACTATATTACCAAAAGTATTCGCTCACCCATTCAAATGATCAGAATCAGGTGTCCTAATCACTTGGCCTGGCCACAGGTGTATAAAATCAAGCACTCAGGCATGCAGCCTGTGAAACAAGACATTTGTGAAAGAATGGGCCGCTCTCAGGAGCTCAGTGAATTCCAGCGTGGAACTGTCATAGGATGCCACCTGTGCAACAAATCCAGTCGTGAAATTTCCTCGTTCCTAAATATTCCACAGTCAACTGTCAGCTCTATTATAACAAAATGGAAGCATTTGGGAACAACAGCAACTCAGCCACGAAGTGGTAGGCCACGTAAAGTGACGGAGAGGGGTCAGCGGATGCTGAAGCGCATAGTGCAAAGAGGTCGCCGACTTTCTGCACAGTCAATTGCTACAGAGCTACAAACTTCATGTGACCTTCAGATTAGCCCAAGTACAGTACGCAGAGAGCTTCATGGAATGGGTTTCCATGGCCGAGCAGCTGCAGCCAAGCCACACATCACCAAGTGCAATGCAGAGCATCGGATGCAATGGTGTAAAGCATGCCGCCACTGGCCTCTAGAGCAGTGGAGACGCGTTCTCTGGAGTGATGAATCACGCTTTTCCATCTGGCAATCTGATGGACGAGTCTGGGTTTGGAGGTTGCCAGGAGAACGGTACATTTCAGACTGCATTGTGCCGACTGTGAAATTTGGTGGAGGAGGAATTATGGTGTGGGGTTGTTTTTCAGGAGCTGGGCTTGGCCCCTTAGTTCCAGTGAAAGGAACTTTGAA
This sequence comes from Myripristis murdjan, assembly GCF_902150065.1. Taxonomy (NCBI): domain Eukaryota; kingdom Metazoa; phylum Chordata; class Actinopteri; order Holocentriformes; family Holocentridae; genus Myripristis; species Myripristis murdjan. The sequence goes on along the minus strand of NC_043983.1, from coordinate 22,028,732 downwards.
TGCTTCAGGATACCAAAACATTTTGGACAATTCCATGCTCCCAACCTTGTGGGAACAGTTTGGAGCAGGCCCCTTCCTCTTCCAACATGACTGTGCACCAGTGCACAAAGCAAGGTCCATAAAGACATGGATGACAGAGTCTGGTGTGGATGAACTTGACTGGCCTGCACAGAGTCCTGACCTGAACCCGATAGAACACCTTTGGGATGAATTAGAGCGGAGACTGAGAGCCAGGCCTTCTCGACCAACATCAGTGTGTGACCTCACCAATGCGCTTTTGGAAGAATGGTCAAAAATTCCTATAAACACTCTCCTCAACCTTGTGGACAGTCTTCCCAGAAGAGTTGAAGCTGTAATAGCTGCAAAAGGTGGACTGACATCATATTGAACTCTATGGGTTAGGAATGGGATGGCACTTCAGTTCATAGTATGAGTAAAGGCAGGTGAGCGAATACTTTTGGTAATATAGTGTAAGTCTGTATGATTTGAAAACAAAGGCTGTGCTATGGTAATTCCTATGCCATGCACAAGAAATATATTGCCATTATTGTACATTAGAAGTTAGATATGTCGCACAGAGCCAGACTGAAAGACCAGGAGGCAGTGTTCACACACTTAAAGGGAAACAGCCAATTTTCAACCGCCTTTGTATCATTACAATGTAGGTAGTATATGCAAATGAACAATGTTTAACTTCCCATCCCTGTTCTCTCCATGGTGCCTGCATCAAGTTTTCTTAGACATCTGCTTGTTCACAAAAAAACTTTCAGTTGCAATGGCATGCTGGAGGGAGTTATTATCAGTACCAGAGCATCGTAGGCAGTGGCTGTGAACAACACTGAATATGGACAAATTGAAAGACTGTGAACACAATGTTATTTACTCATAGCCCTCGGCTAGTGGTTACAATGCTCTTGATCCTTTATTGGTAAGCGATAATACCTCACTCCAGAATGCCACTGTGACTTAAAGATTGTTGTGAACAAACAGATGTTGTCTAAGGGAACTTTTCAACGTCTCCAGCAAGTTGGCATATGGAAACCTCTGGTCAAGCCTATCTAGTGGCAGCGGCCTTGGAGGGCAACGAGCCCAGTACATTCTGGTTATTGTATTTTTTTTTCTATTTTTTGAGCAAAAGGGAATCCCACAGGCACTTTTCTCTGCTTTCTCTTGTCATTTAGCACCAATTTCAAAAATATTTACACCTCTCTACCAAATGGACATCCTAGTTTTATTAGAAAAACATCTTGAAAGCGGTGAAATTCTCCTTTAACAGCTTCTTGTTGTCAGTTCCCTCCACTAGCAATGACAGCCCTAATAACGATGCTGTCAGTGCTCTACTTGGCATTGTTTTACATTTCCAGGGTTGTGAATGCTGCGAGTCTGTGCCCCAGCAGAGCTTTGAGTCTCGCAAAGCCCGTGGTCATCACACTGTTTTCAAAGAAGAATGTATAAGAACAGCTGAGAAATGTAGCCCAGATTTGTCCGAAATGCTGTCCTACTATTTCATAAGACCAGTGAATGTTTTTCTTAGTGCAAATTCAAGGTAGTATGAATTATGTATGGTATCAGGATGCTAAGATAGTATGTGAACTCCCCTTGTGAGAGTAACAAAGTGTGTTGAGAGAAATGATAGTTTATGTAGTTATTGCACAACATCGTGCAAGTGCATTAAGCTTAACTACACGCTACACCTTGACTGTATAGGGTAACAGGCATTATAATTACTTTTATTTTAACTTTGATGAGAAATTAGATTCATTTAGGGAGTAAAATTCATTGGACTTTTTGAGGCAATACAACAAATCATTGTCTACTGATTGTCTTAAGTGTGTGTGCTCGCAGACCAAAGTCAGTGGAAAGGGAAATGTTGTCATCACCTCGTTGAAGCCTGAGGTTTTGTCACTGTGACAGTTATGAACTTAAGATAACAAACACTGCACTTCTTTAGCACCACAGAGTTTCTTCACTGTCTTTACCTTTAAGTCAGATTCATTGTTACTGGATGAAGCAATTTTAGTCAGTTTAATATTGGCAAAGTCCTGAGTGTATGTTCTTTTAGGCGAAACCACATGATTCTGCAAGAAATCAGTTGAAAAATGAGCTACTACAGATAAACCAGGAAACATCATGATCTTGTACATGGAGAGAAGTTTTATTTGGCTGGTCAGAATATGCACAGTAGGTCTCACCAAATAAACTTACTGCAAAATATGAATTTCTGTGACATAGCAAAAAAATTTGCAGGCAATTTTAAGTCACATTTTCAGTCACAGTCTGTGTTTTAATAGATGACAGTGAAGCTCATGAGCCCGAACAACAGAGGGAAAACACTCAGTTTGACAGCCAAGGCAGAGTTGCAGAGGTTGCCCTCACAGCAGGTTGGTAAACTGGGGAACAAATTAGGGTCAATCATCGAATGCAACACAGTCACAGCTTTGCAGACGTTTTCAGACACGCAGCCAAAGATCCGAGGGGTGATGGGCCCAGCATTCACTGTGGATGAAAAATCAGTTTTACTATGAACACAACTTTCAATTGTTTATGATTAGCAATTGTTAGAGATATCAGAAGATAAAGAGGCAGCAATCCTAACACATTCTGATAATACTGATACAGATGTTGGCAATAAGCACAATCTTTAAGCAAAATGATCAGCATGCAACATGAAGACTCACCAGTCCCATTAAAGCAGCGGTTCTCCACCCCAACACACTGCACTTTGTTTCTGCATGCAGAGCTGTCACAGGAGTAACACTGTAAGCCGTTACTCTCCGGGTCAGCAGGGGCTGAAATAATAGAATGCATGTCTCTATTAAATTAGTCAAGCATATAAATAATTTTAAGAGACACAAAATAGCAAAAGATGATGTAATGATGTTTTAATCATTTCAAATTACGTATTTAAAGAACTTACTGGGCAGAGTTTGAGAGTTGCAGAGATCTTTGTTGCAGCACTTAACAGATCCAACGACTCTCCCAAATCCCAAGTTGAGTGAAAGTGGGTCAGTGCTTGCATCGCACATCACAGCTGGCAAACACGTCTTCATGATGTACTGTGTGGAATTTCCTGACAGATTTACTGCAAAATCAAAGTAAATTTATTGTGAAATGAAAACAAAAAACAACAAATGAATGATTTTTTTTTTTTTTTAAACTGATTATATATTATTTCCCTAACCTTTTCACCTACTTTTGAAGGCAGCTGTAGTGCACAGCTCTTCCATGGAGGAACAGTTGGCTGAGAATGTCTCTGTGCACTTATAACCATCCCTGCAAATGTGACACTGGAGTGCTTCACCTGCAATGAGGAAAGTAAAATAGTGAAATAATGAGTAACCTACAAAAATAAAAAGAAAAATATATTGGGGGTGGCTACATCGATTTCAGAAATTTAAAAAACAAATCAGAACTAAATCATTAAATCAAATCACATGGCCGAGGAATCTAAGCTTGAATACAGTTACCTGTGTTAAGGAGTGTCCAGATGACACAGAGAGACAGTGTGAACTTCATTGTAAAGAGCAAGTGAGCAGATCTGATACTACGCCTTATATAGCTACTCAATCGGCCTTGAAAAGACAGGAGACTGGTGGATTTTGAAAGCACAGGAAATCTGGTTTACACACATAATGCAATATGCTTCTACTGACACATTGCCCAAATTTCTTTTTCTTTCAGTAATACCTCTTTGTCTTAATTTATATCCTCCATTTGCAATGCGATAAGGCCACTGTCAGTCAAATTTCTACTGTATGCCTGAATGTGTGGCCTTTTCATGTTACACTAAATCATAATTCAGTGCAAAAAAAAAAAAAAAAAAAAATTGGCAATATTAGAGTCTTTTATGCCAGAAATCTTTATAAGGGTATTTAGAATATGGACATTAAGTCACACCAGTGGTGCAGTATGTGTATTCCTGTGATAAACCCAACAAGGACAATAGGTTAATTATTTTATATGAACTATATAGTGTTTGATATAAAGCACAACGATGACAGATGACATCAAACTAATTTAAGATGATAATGTGGGAAATGAATGACTTGACACTTGTGTATGTACGCATGTGTATGTGAGGGAGCATATGCATTACACCATAATGATACACTTAATGTGTATCATTCAAATTATTTTGATATGTATGCATGCATGCCCTGCCTTGTGTTTAGATGAAAGTAAAGGAAATGAGACCGAGCAACAGAGAGAAAACAGTTTGACAGTAGACACTGAGTTACAGAGGTTGTTCCAGCGGGTTGGTCCATTAATGAAGTTGAAAGTAAGGTCGAGCTTCCCCACCTAGAGCTGGGCTGCCAAAGTACTTCTCAAGAATCTGAAGAATCTGAAGAAATATATATATATATATATATATATATATATATATATATAACAAATCAACAAATCAAATTACATGGGTAAGGCATCACATGAATGAATATTACCTGTGTTGAGGAGGGTCAAGAGGAGACCCAGAGACAGTGTGAACTTCATTGTCGAGAGCAAGTGAGCAGATCTGTGGTCCTGGGTGTACGGAGGACAACTCACATACTGAAGCTGCTCCCAACAGTCATGAGAATATGTGTGTTTTTTGACAGCACAGGAAATGTGGTTTCAAGCATTCAGTGTGCCTCCACTTACACACAATAATACACAATGATACATTCTTTTTTTATTCTTTTTATGATACATTCTTTTTTCATACATTTTTCCAGTTATGCTTCCTTATTTTTTTCACTTATATCTACAAAGAGTAAATGCATTATCCACAATTTACATAATGACTGAATCAGGCCATTTTAAGTCATATTTTTACTGTACTCCTGAATGTGTCATTTTCATAATTCTGTGAAAAATCGTTTGCCAAAGGAGCTACAGATAAACCAGAAAACAATGTGATTTTTTTTTTTTTTTTTGCTTGTTTGGTTTTTATTGTTTTAGCTTTATTGGGGTAGCAAAATACGCACCGTCCTGTAAATCTCACCCGTGCTGCAATAAATGCATACTTCTGAACATCTGACATACCAGAAAAGGAAGATACTGCCAGTTCCTTGTTTGTTTGTTTGTTTGTTTGTTTGTTTGTTTGTTTTTTATTGCTTTTCAACAGGGCCGCCCATGGCCAAATTGGGGCCCTAAGCGGCATTTTATTTAGAGTAGTCGCTCTTCTATCTCATTATGAGGAGCAGCTAAGGTGTTTATGTGGTGCCACAAAGTTTTACTTAAATTGGAATTTCCCCTTGTGGGATTAATAAAGTGTACTTACTTACTTACTTACTTACTTACTTTTACATTTATTTCCACAACATACCCACCTTCATCACAAAAGACAAAGACAAACAAAGAAGATAATTAGTACCATACAATAAATAGATAAATAAATAACATTTAAAAAGAGAAAACAGAAAAGAAAAAAAAAAGAAAAGGGTAACAGGGTAAGCATTATTGACATCCATAAACAGTGCCGGCTCTGCCTATGTTGACGCCTTAGGCGAAATTACTCCTTTGCGCCCTTCCATGCTACTACTGCTACGCCCCTGCCCTCCCAAATCCTCCTGCGTAGTGTTGCACGGTGTATTGATACTAGAAAAGTACCGTGATACTCTGTTGTCAAAAACGATACAATACAATTTAAAAGTATCGATACTTTAAGAAAGACAGAGTTTTAATGAGTGTTTTAAGTGCCGTATATATTGAGTGCAACAATGAAGCTGTGTATGTGTGTACATATGTTTTTTGCGCTCTCCTTCTCCCCTTCCTTCCTTCCCGAGTCCCTCTGGGGCAGCGTGTGCGTGTGCTGTCACTCTCTCGTGGCTCGTCACTTCTCTGGGGGAAGCCGAAGCTTGGATTTGGTTGGGTTTACTTCTACGCACAGTCATGGCTCTGGAACCTTACTCCTGGATAGGGGGTGGACTCTGTTCTTCTCTGGAGTTGCCCAGGGGGTGAGGTGCCAGGCGGGTGTGGGGATACTGAAAGGTCAATGATCGGTTTTGTAATCGTATCATCTGACCTGCAGCCATATGTTCTGGACACTCGGGTGAAGAGAGGGGCAGAGCTGTCAACTGATCACCATCTGGTGGTGATTTGGGTTCGATGGCAGGGGAAGCCTTTGGACAGACCTGGTAAGCGCAAGCGCATAGTGAGACTGAGTTGGGAACGTCTGGAGGAGGCCTCAGTCAGAGAAACCTTCAACTGCCACCTCCAGCAGGGCTTTTCCCACGTCCCTGTGGAGGCTGGGGACATTGAACCAGAGTGGGCAGTGTTCAAAGCTTCCATTGCTGAAGCTGCAGTTGTGAGCTGTGGTCTGAAGGTCTTGGGTGCCTCAAGGGGCGGTAACCCTCGGACATCGTGGTGGACACCGGTGGTCAGGGAAGCCGTCCGACTGAAAAGGGAGGCCTTCCGGGATATGTTGTCCCGGGGGACTCCCGAGACAGTTGCATGGTACCGACAGGCCAAAAGGGCAGCAGCCGCAGCTGTGGGGGAGGCAGAGCAGCGGACGTGGCAGAGGTTCGGAGAAGCTATGGAGAAGCACTTTCAGTCGGCACCAAGGTGCTTCTGGAAAATCATCCGGCACCTCAGGAGGGAGAAGCGGGGGACCATCCAGGCTGTATACAGCAGGGATGGGATGCTGTTGACCTCAACTAAGGACGCTGTTGGGCGATGGAAGGAGCACTTTGAGGAACTCCTCAACCCAACTAACCCGCCCTCTAGGGTAGAGGCAGAGCTGGAGGATGACGGGGGACTGGTGTCAATCTCTAGGGAGGAAGTCACTGAGGTAGTTAAACAACTCCCCAGTGGCAAGGCCCCGGGGATTGATGAGATCCGTCCGGAAATGCTGAAGGCTCTGGGTATTGAGAGGCTGTTGTGGATGACACGCCTCTTCAACATTGCGTGGAAGGCTGGGGCAGTGCCGAAGGAGTGGCGGACCGGGGTGGTGGTTCCCCTGTTTAAAAAGGGGGACTGGAGTGTGTGTGCCAATTATAGAGGCATTACACTCCTCAGCCTCCCTGGGAGGAGTCCCTGGAAAGTTTACTCTAAGGTGCTGGAGAGGAGGGTTCGACCGATAGTATTGCGTTCACTGTACCGCACTGTTGTGACGAAAAGAGTGCTGAGCCCAAAGGCAAAGCTGTAGATCTACCGGTCAATCTTCCTTCCTACTCTCACCTATGATCATGAACAATGGGTCATGCCCGAAAGAACAAGCTCACGGATACAAGTGGCCAAAATGGGTTATCTCAGGAGGGTGGCTGGCCTCTCGCTTAGGGACAAGGTGAGAAGTTCAGCCATCCATGAGAGACTCGGAGTAGAGTCGCTGCTCCTTTGCGTGGAAAGGAACCAGTGGAAGTGGTTCGGGCATCTGGTAAGGATGCCACCAGGGCACCTCCCAAGGGAGGTTTTCCTGGCACGTCCAGCTGGAAGGAGGCCACGGGACAAGCCTAGGAGAGATTATATCTTCACATTGGCCTGGGAGCACCTCGGTATCCCCCAGTGAGAGCTGATAGATGTTCCTAGGGAAAGGGATGCTTGGGGTCCCCTGCTGAAACTGCTTCCTCCGTGACCCAACTTCGGATAAGCGGTTGAGGATGAGGGGAGGGGTTGTAGAAATCAACATTGGCATAATTTATTGATCTCTCCCAACAGACAAACAAGCAGAACTGTCCAGAAAATAAGTCAAGAGAAAAAATAAAACATGTTCTGGTTTTTATATGTCCACATTTTGTTACATGTTAAACCATGTTCTATAGCTATAGAGCTCAGCAGATGTGACAAAACATTTTATTTATTTTAAAGTTGCAGATAAACACTCAGATCAGTACACCTGACACTGTAAACTATATTCTGTAATTAATAATAAAAAAAAAAAAAAAATGTAAAGTTCCATGTTCTGTAATCTATTATTTCATTACTTTTCCTTATGTTTAAAATTTTCGCCGTGGCATCGTTTCAGTATTGGTATCAAGATATTTTAGGCAGGTAGGCTATCATATCAAAGGCGTAATTTTGGTATCACTACTCCAACACTACTCCTGCGTGTGCTAGCAGACCAAGGTCAATGGAAAGAGCCCTGACACTGAACACATCGTGGGGTGTTGAAAGCCGTTCCCTTTGAGCCTCCATGGGAAATTTCAACTTCTCTTTGTTGAAGCCTGGAGTTTTGACACTGTGACCGTTATGAACTTAGAGCATGGCTCAAATACTGTACTTCTTCTTCAACACTATACAGTCTTTCTTCACGCTGGTTATTGTGCAACATCATCCTAGTGCATTAAGCTTAACTCAATGCTACATGCTGCATCTTGACTATACCTGGTGACTGGCATTATAATTACTATTATTTCAACTCCTATGAGAAATTAGATTCATTTAGGGAGTAAAATTCATTGCACTTCAACAGATTGTCAGTCACCTGAGACAACCAGAGGGTCAGGACACAAACACGACACAAATCTCAAGATCCAAAAGTCTTTAATTAGTAAAAAGCGGAGGAAAATAGTTCCAATAGGGTGTAGGCAAAAGCAGGGGGTGGCAGGGTAGTGACACGGAAGGGCGCAAGGCAGTAATTTCGCCTAGCGCGGCAACATGGGTTTAGGGCGGCCACTGGATGAGACACTTGTTGTTCAGTGATCTAATAGTTACACTAGACACAATGATGCATGATACACTTTACACTGTATTTGAGTTTGTTTGAAGAAAGACAATACATTGTCTCCTAATTGTGTCCTGTGTGTGCTAGTAGACCAAGGTCAACGGAAAGAGCTCTGACACGGAACACATCTTGGTAAAACACAAACAGTGGTTTTGATCTGAGCTTCCATGGGAAATTTCATCATCACCTCTTTGAGGCCTGAGGTTTTGACACAGACTAAATCATAATCCACTCTGTCTTCATTTTTCAGAGTTGCTGTTCCTCTTCAACACAGGCTGACACTCATCACACCATCACATCACATCAACAAAAATTAACAACATGATTTGTAATATCATTTTAATTTAGAGTACATCATTTATATTTTATTAATCCAATTCATTGTCACTGAATGATGCAATTTCAGTCAGTTTACTATGGGCAAAGAACTGAAAGTGTGCTCATTTGGGGGAAACCACATGATCCTGCAAGAACTCAGTTGTAAAATAAGATGCTGCAGATAATCAGTGCATAGCAAAAAAAACCAACAAGACACAAACACGTCTTTATTAGGGTGGTTAATGTAGAGTACAGCAGGCCTCACCAAAAAAAAAACTTAGAGCTATAAATGCATTCTTATGACATTGCAAACAAGCATGAGAAGTTCACTATTTGAATTTGAATGTGCTGAATTTTGTGCTACCTGACGGTGTGTATTATTCACATCTGTATGTATGTATAATCTGTGTTTTAATAGATGACAGTGAGACTCATGAGCCCAAACAACAGAGAGAAAACACTCAATTTGGCAGCTGAGGCAGAGTTACAGAGGTTGCCCTCACAGCAGGTTGGGAAATTAGGGAATATATTCCAACCCATCAGAGAAGGCAATACCTTGACAGCTGTGCAGAGGTTTGCAGATGTGCAGCCAAAGATCTGAGCGGTGACGGCCCCATACATCACTGTGGATGAAAAATTATTGTTTTTACTATGAATACCATTTTCATTGTTCTTCATTAGTTAGAGATGTCACACAATAGAGACAAACACCTGAAGGCAGTAAATTTAACTCAGTATGGGGATGGGGAGACAACCAGTACTGATGCAGATGTTGGCAATAAGCACAATCTTTGCACAGAATAATCAACGTGCTACATGAAAACTTACCACTCCCATTAAAGCAGCGGTCCTCCCCCCCCAACACACTGCACTTTGTTGCTGCATGTAGAGCTGTCACAGGAGTAACACTGTAAGCCGTTACTCCCCTGGTCATCAGGGGCTGAAATAAAGCCCAAAAAATACACACGTCTCTATTAAAGCTGGTCAGAATCATCAGATTAGTCAAGCATATAAGTAATTTTGGGAGACACAAAATAACAAAAGATGATTTAAGATGACAGACATAAAGTTATTCAAAATCAGTGCAAGTGCAGTTCTCAAGAATATACTTACCAGGCAGAGTTTGAGAGTTGCAGCCATCTGTGTTGCAGCATTTGACAGATCCAACAGCTCTCGCAAATCCCAAGTTGAGGGAAACTGTCTCAGTGCCTGCACTGCACAGCGAGTTTGGCAAACACGACTTCAAGGTGAATTGTGTGGAATTTCTCGACAGATGTACTGCAAAATCAAACTGGACTTCATTACTCTTGAAGTAAATTAGGTAACACTTCATAATAACAATCAGTACTAAAATTATAAATTGATTGTTAATTAAAATTTACTTAATAGTTATTTTCAGTTAAAAATAAAGAAATGATAATTAATGTTTACTTATTACATAGTAAGCTAATTACTAAGAGTCTGTTGTTGCATTATAACATTTTAAATACTATATTGAATACTATATAAAGTAAGTGTTAATTTGTAAGAAACTGTGTGTAAAACATCTAGAAACATTACATAGACAGATGGACCAGATATTTTTACAATTTATTAATAGTTAATAATTGGTTTGTCGTCTGTCTGTAAACATTATTGAGATTGCTTTGATAAAGTTGCAGCTGATGATTATAACACCTTGTTAAATGGTTAATAAATACTTTGTAAACCAATTACAAACAATCACATAAAAGTTTTCAATTTCTTTGGTAGCCCTTAATGATGATTTAATATAGTATATAAAATATTTTTTATAATGTGTGCAACAATAAATAATAACAATATCACAGTATAATTAACCTACTACGCAATAAGTAAACATTATTAATTATCATTGCTTAAACTATTAACAAAAGTCTATCTATCTATCCTTAACTTTCTGCTCTTACATTTTAAGGTTGCTGTTGCACACTGACTCCCTTCAGAACAGGGCCTTGGGCGTGGGGATGCCCGGCATGGGAGGTCCCCAGTACAGGCAGAATCATAACACTCAAGTGCTTCAGCTGCAATGAAGAAAATATTCATTCAATGATGTGTTGCTTACAAAAATAAGAACAATAACATACTTGGATTTATCACAGTGTAATGGTCCAGGTTGCCATTTGTTGAATCATGACACAGTTACCGTTTTCCAGTGTAAATTCAGGGTGGAAAAAAACAAAATCAATTTCAGAAATTTTCAGAATAATATATCATTAAATCATCAAATATTACCTGTGTTGAGGAGGGTCAAGAGGAGACCCAGTGACACCGTGAACTTCATTGTCAAGAGCAAGTGGGCAGATCTGTGGTCCTGGGTGTACGGAGGAGAACTCACATACTGAAGCTGCTCCCAACAGTCATGAGAATATGTGTGTTTTTTGACAGCACAGGAAATGTGGTTTCAAGCATTCAGTGTGCCTCCACTTACACACTATAATTAATTCTCCTTTTTCATTAATACCTCTTTAATTTTTTCAGTTATATCCACAAACAGTAAATGCATTATCCACTATTTACATAATGACTGAATCAGGCCATTTTAAGTCATATTTTTACTGTACTAAATGTGTCATTTTCATAATTCTGTGAAAAATCATTTGCCAAGGGATCTACAGATAAACCAGAAAACAATGTGATGTGTTTTTTTTTTGTTTGCTTGTTTGGTTTTTATTGTTTTAGCTTTATCGGGGTAGCAAAATATGTACCGTCCTGTAAATCTCACCCGTGCTGCAATAAATGCATACTTCTGAACATCTGACATACCAGAAAAGGAAGATACTGCCAGTTCCTTTTTTTTTAAATTGCTTTTCAACAAAAACAGTTACATCACAAAAGACAAAGACAAACAAAGAAGATAATTAGGAACATACAATAAAAAGACAGATAAAAAAAATAACATTTAAAAAGAGAAAAAAGAAAAGAAAACAAAAGAAAAGGGTCACAGGGTAAGCATTATCGACATCCATAAACAGAGCAGAGATGACAGTTCAGGCTTTTCCTGAGCCCAGCCACAGACTCTGGGTGTGGCCTGAGAGCAGGGGTGCTGTCGTGGGGGGTAAAAGTGGCACTGACTACTCAGGGCCCGAATGGGGGGAGAACTAAGAACTCTTGTACCTGGTCACTAGTAGTGATAAAATGATGCCGCTTTAATCTTGGTGTTTGCTTCACGCAGAATAAAAGTTATGTGAATTACATGTTACATGTTAAACCATGTTCTATAGCTATATAGCTCAGCAGGTGTGACAAAAGATTTTATTTATTTTTATTTTTTTAAAGTTAAACAGTTGCAGATAAACACTCAGAGATCAGTACACCTGACTTTGTACAAAATATTCTGTAATTAATAATTAAAAAAAAAAAAAAAAAAAAAAAAAATTAAAGTTCCATGTTCTGTAAACTATTATTCCATTATTTTTCCTCATGTTTTAAATTTTTACTGTGGTATCGTTTAAGTATCGGTATCAAGATATTTTAGGCAGGTATCATATCAAAGTCCTAATTTTGGTATCACGACTCCAACACTAATCCTGTGTGTGCTAGCAGACCAAGGTCAATGGAAAGAGCAGTGACACTCAACACATTGTGGGGTTTTGAAAGCCCTTCCCTTTGAGACTCCATGGGAAATTTCATCATCACCTTGTTGAAGCCTGCGGTTTTGACACTGTGACCGTTATGAACTTCGAGCATGGCTCAAATACTGTACTTCTTCTTCAACACTATACAGTCTTTCTTCACGCTGGTTATTGTGCAACATCATGCTAGTGCATCAAGCTTAACTCAATGCTACATGCTGCATCTTGACTATACCTGGCGACTGGCGTTATAATTACTTTTATTTCAGCTATGAGAAATTAGATTCATTTAGGGAGTAAAATTCATTGCACTTCAACAGCTTGTCAGTCAGCTTAAGAAAATTATGGCTATGAGATACAAATTACAGATGAGACAGTTGTTGTTCAGTGATCTAATAGTTACACTAGATACAATGATGCATGATACACTTTACACTGTATTTGAGTTTGTTTGAAGAAAGACGATACATTGTCTCCTAATTGTGTCCTGTGTGTGCTAGTAGACCAAGGTCAGTGGAAAGAGCTCTGACACGGAGCACATCTTGGTAAAACACAAACAGTGGTTTTGATCTGAGCTTCAATGGGAAATTTCATCATCACCTCGTTTAGGCCTGAGGTTTTGACACAGGGGCGGCTACAAACTCCAAGCATAAATGAAGGACTGTACTTCAGCCACAGCACCACACAGACTAAATCATAATCCACTCTGTCTTCATTTTTCAGAGTAGCTGTTCCTCTTTAACCCAGGTTGACACTCATCATACCATCAACAAAAATTAACAACATGAATTGTAATATTATCATTTTAATTTAGAGTACATCATTTATATTTTATGAATCCAATTCATTGGATTAATTCATTCCAATTCATTCATTGTCACTGAATGATGCAATTTCAGTCAGTTTACTATGAGCAAAGAACTGAAAGTGTGCTCATTTAGGGGAAACCACATGATCCTGCAAGAACTCAGTTGTAAAATAAGATGCTGCAGATAATCAGTGCATAGCAAAAAAAAACCAACAAGACACAAACACGTCTTTATTAGGGTGGTTAATGTAGAGTACAGCAGGCCTCACCAAAAAAAAAACTTAGAGCTATAAATGCATTCTTATGACATTGCAAACAAGCATGAGAAGTTCACTATTTGAATTTGAATGTGCTGAATTTTGTGCTACCTGACGGTGTGTATTATTCACATCTGTATGTATGTATAATCTGTGTTTCAAAAGATGACAGTGAGACTCATGAGCCCGAACAACAGAGAGAAAACACTCAGTTTGGCAGCCGAGGCAGAGTTACAGAGGTTGCCCTTACAGCAGGTTGGGAAATTAGGGAATATATTCCAACGCATCAGAGAAGGCAATACCTTGACAGCTGTGCAGAGGTTTGCAGATGTGCAGCCAAAGATCTGAGCGGTGACGGCCCCATACATCACTGTAGATGAAAAATTATTGTTTTTACTATGAATACCATTTTCATTGTTCTTCATTAGTTAATGTTAGAGATCTCACATGATAGAGACAAACACTTGAAGGCAGTAAATTTCACTCAGTATGGGGATGGGGAGACGACCAGTACTGATGCAGATGTTGGCAATAAGCACAATCTTTGTGCAGAATAATTAACGTGCAACATGAAAACTTACCACTCCCTTTAAAGCAGCGGTCCTCTCCCCCAACACACTGCACTTTGTTTCTGCATGTAGAGCTGTCACAGGAGTAACACTGTAAGCTGTTACTCCCCTGGTGAGCAGGGACTGAAATAAAACCCAAAAAATACACACGTCTCTATTAAAGCTGGTCAGAATCATCAGATTAGTCAAGCATATAAGTAATTTTGGGAGACACAAAATAACAAAAGATGATTTAAGATGACAGACATAAAGTTATTCAAAATCGGGATTGGCGTACCTGACTATGATTATTTATTGGAAATTATTCACAAGTGCAGTTCTCAAGAATGTACTTACCAGTCAGATTTTGAGAGTTGCAGCGATCTGTGTTGCAGCATTTGACAGATCCAACGACTCTCCCAAATCCCAAGTTGAGGGAAACTGTCTCCGTGCCTGCACTGCACAGGAAGTTTGGCAAACACGACTTGAAGAGGAATTGTGTGGAACTTCCCGACAGATGTACTACAAAATCAAACTGGACTTCATTACTGTTGAAGTAAATTAGGTAACACTTCATAATAACAATCATTACTAAAATTATGAATTGATTGTTAATTAAAAGTTAGTTAATAGTTATTTTCAGTTAAAAATAAAGAAATGATAATTAATGTTTATCTCTTACATGGTAAGCTAATTACTAACAGTCTGTTGTTGCACACATTATAACATTTCAAATACTATATTAAATACTATATTAAGTAAGTGTTAATTTGTAAGAAATTGTGTGTAAAACATCTAGAAACATTACATACATGGACCAGATATTTTTACATTTTGTTAATAGTTAATAATTGGTTTGTTGTCTGTCTGTAAACATTATTTAGATGGCTTTGATAAAGTGCAACTGATGATTATAACACCTTGTTAAATGGTTAATAAATACTTTGTAAACCATTTACAAACAATCACATAAAAGTTTACAATTTCTTTGGTAGCCCTTAATGATATAAAATATTTTTTGTTATAATGTGTGCAACAATAATATATAACAATATCACAGTATAATTAGCCTACTGTGCAATAAGTAAACATTATTACTCATCATTTCATTGTTAGCTATACAAAAACTACTAACTAAAGTTTATCTATCTAGCTTTAACTTTTGCTCTTACATTTTAAGGTTGTTGTTACACACTGAAACCCTTCAGAACAGGGCCTTGGGCGTGGGGATGCCCGGCATGGGAGGCCCACAGTACAGGCAGCTTCATGACACTCAAGTGCTTCAGCTGCAATGAAGAAAATATTCATTCAGTGATGAGTTGCTTACAAAAATAAAAACAAAAACATACTTGTTATATATGTGTACACACACACACACACACACACACACACACACACATATATATATATATATATATATATATGTGTATTAGGTATCACATGAATGAATATTACCTGTGCTGAGGAGGGTCAAGAGGAGACCCAGTGACAGCGTGAACTTCATTGTCAAGAGCAAGTGAGCAGATCTGTGGTCCTGGGTGTACGGACGACAACTCACATACTGAAGCTGCTCCCAACAGTCATGAGAATATGTGTGTTTTTTAGCAGCACAGGAAATGTGGTTTCAAGCATTCAGTGTGCCTCCACTTACACACCATAATTAATTCTCCTTTTTCATTAATACCTCTTTAATTTTTTCAGTTATATCCACAAAGTAATTATGTAAATTATCCACAATTTACATATTGACTGAATCAGGCCATTTTAAGTCATATTTTTACTGTACTAAATGTGTCATTTTCATTATTCTGTGAAAAATCATTTGCCAAGGGAGCTACAGATAAACCAGAAAACAATGTGATGTGTTTTTTTTTTTTTTTTTTTGCTTGTTTGTTTTTTATTGTTTTAGCTTTATTAGGGTAGCAAAATATGCACTGTCCTGTAAATCTCACCCGTGCTACAATAAATGCATATTTCTGAACTTCAGACATACCAGAAAAGGAAGATACTGCCAGTTCATTGTTTTTTTTTAAAATTCCTTTTCAACAAAAACAGTTACATCACAAAAGACAAAGACAAACAAAGAAGATAATTAGGAACATACAATAAATAGATAAATTAATAACATTTAAAAAGAAAAAAACAGAAAAAAAGGGTCACAGGGTAAGCTTTATTGAGCTTTATCCATAATCATGCTTTAACTCATCTACCATCTCGACAATGGCATACACAGTAAGCCCCACCATCTCTCCTATATCAAAATGTTCGCATCACCAGGGCAAGTACCGCTGAACACCTGCTCCTCTGCTATCCATTCACCATCAATCGTCACAAAGAAAATAACATAACAAAGAAAAGAAAAAAGAGGGGGATAATAACATTTTCAATATATTATTTCATTATTATCACCCTCTGCTTAGTTAGCTATTCAAAATTGTATTCAAGTAAGGGCCCCATATTTTCCGAAATACCTCAGTTCATTGTTTTACATGAAATATTTTGTTTATGATATCAAAGTACACAGATGACAGCAAACAAATTTAAGGTGTTAATGTGGGAATGTAATGCAATTCCATGACCTGAGTGGAGGGTTTTGTGGGAGTTTTTTTTTTTTTTCTCATTAAATTTGAACTTGACAGCCCGTTTGCATGTTTACCCTGCCGTATGTTTTCATATATGAAAGTGAGCGTGATGAGTCTGAGCAACAAAAGGAAATCTTTCAGTTTGTGAGCCAGGACTGAGTTATGAGGTTGCCCTGATAGCAGGTTGATACATTAGTGAAGTCAGTGCTCTGCGGAGAACAGACTGTTTTTCCTTTGTCTCAATTCTTGAATGAGAACTTTTTTTCCCTTCAAAAACAGTAAGTTTAAATCTCTGAACAATTTGTTTGTTGTTCACAACATAAATAATGTCAACAGTTGAACAGTTGTTGACACATCATGTATACATAATATCTATATATCATTTGTTTATCTATGTATCTATCTATATCAATCTATACACACACACACACACACACACACACACACACACACACATATATACAAATATACACACACATATACATGTGTATGTAATAAAAAGTATATAAAAAAGATATAACATATAAAAACATATGTTATATAATACAAAAAAAAAAATGAATAAAAAGCAACATACAGATAGTAATGCTTTGTTTGTTTGTTTTATTGACCTGACTATTTGAGACTTCTGTTTCTTATGTGGTTGCGGCTGCTGCTTTATATATATATCTATCTATCTATCTATCTATCTATCTATCTATCTATCTATATATACAGTACAGGCCAAAAGTTTGGACACACCTTCTCATTCAATGCGTTTTCTTTATTTTCATGACTATTTACATTGTAGATTCTAACTGAAGGAATCAAAACTATGAATGAACACATGAGGAGTTATGTACTTAACAAAAAAAGGTGAAATAACTGAAAACATGTTTTATATTCTAGTTTCTTCAAAATAGCCACCCTTTGCTCTGATTACTGCTTTGCACACTCTTGGCATTCTCTCGATGAGCTTCAAGAGGTAGTCACCTGAAATGGTTTTCACTTCACAGGTGTGCCTTATCAGGGTTAATTAGTGGAATTTCTTGCTTTATCAATGGGGTTGGGACCATCAGTTGTGTTGTGCAGAAGTCAGGTTACTACACAGCCGACAGCCCTATTGGACAACTGTTAAAATTCATATTATGGCAAGAACCAATCAGCTAACTAAAGAAAAACGAGTGGCCATCATTACTTTAAGAAATGAAGGTCAGTCAGTCCGGAAAATTGCCAAAACTTTAAATGTGTCCCCAAGTGGAGTCGCAAAAACCATCAAGCGCTACAATGAAACTGGCATACATGAGGACTGACCCAGGAAAGGAAGACCAAGAGTCACCTCTGCTTCTGAGGACAAGTTCATCCGAGTCACCAGGCTCAGAAATCGCAAGTTAACAGCAGCTCAGATCAGAGACCAGATAAATGCCACACAGAGTTCTAGCAGCAGACCCATCTCTAGAACAACTGTTAAGAGGAGACTGCGCGAATCAGGCCTTCATGGTCAAATAGCTGCTAGGAAACCACTGCTAAGGAGAGGCAACAAGCAGAAGAGATTTGTTTGGGCCAAGAAACACAAGGAATGGACATTAGACCAGTGGAAATCTGTGCTTTGGTCTGATGAGACCAAATTTGAGATCTTTGGTTCCAACCGCCATGTCTTTGTGAGACGCAGAAAAGGTGAATGCATGGATTCCACATGCCTGGTTCCCACTGTGAAGCATGGAGGAGGAGGTGTGATGGTGTGGGGGTGTTTTGCTGGTGACACTGTTGGGGATTTATTCAAAATTGAAGGCACACTGAACCAGCATGGCTACCACAGCATCCTGCAGCGACATGCCATCCCATCCGGTTTGCATTTAGTTGGACAATCATTATTTTTCAACAGGACAATGACCCCAAAACACACCTCCAGGCTGTGTAAGGGCTATTTGACCAAGAAGGAGAGTGATGGAGTGCTGCGGCAGATGACCTGGCCTCCACAGTCACCGGACCTGAACCCAATCGAGATGGTTTGGGGTGAGCTGGACCACAGAGTGAAGGCAAAGGGGCCAACAAGTGCTAAACACCTCTGGGAACTCCTTCAAGACTGTTGGAAAACCATTTCAGGTGACTACCTCTAGAAGCTCATCGAGAGAATGCCAAGAGTGTGCAAAGCAGTAATCAGAGCAAAGGATGGCTATTTTGAAGAAACTAGAATATAAAACATGTTTTCAGTTATTTCACCTTTTTTTGTTAAGTACATAACTCCACATGTGTTCATTCATAGTTTTGATTCCTTCAGTGAGAATCTACAATGTAAATAGTCATGAAAATAAAGAAAACGCATTGAATGAGAAGGTGTGTCCAAACTTTTGGCCTGTACTGTATATATATATGTGAGTGTGTGTGTTGTTGTTGTTGTTGACACATAGATAGATAGATAGATAGATAGATAGATAGATTCCTCAGGGAAGGAAAAAAGTAACACACAGATAGTAATGCTTTGTTTGTTTGTTTGTTTTATTGACCTGACTATTTAAGATGTTGAGGCTGCTGCTTTATATATCTATATCTATCTATCTATCTATCTATCTATCTATATATATATACACTATATTGCCAAAAGTATTCGCTCATCTATCCAAATCATTGAATTCAGGTGTTCCAATCACTTCCATGACCACAGGTGTATAAAATCAAGCACCTAGGCATGCAGACTACTTCTACAAACATTTGTGAAAGAATGGGTCGCTCTCAGGAGCTCAGTGAATTCCAGCATGGTGCTGTAATAGTAATGTAATAGGATGCCACCTGTGCAGTAAGTCCAGTTGTGAAACTTCCTCGCTACTAAATATTCCACAATCAACTGTTAGTGGTACTATAACAAAGTAGAAGCGATTGGGAACGACAGCAACTCAGCCACGGAGTGGTAGGCCACATAAAATCACAGAGCGGGGTCAGCGGATGCTGAGACGCATAGTGCGCAGAGGTCGCCAACTTTCTGCAGAGTCAATAGCTTGAGACCTTTAAACTTCATGTGATCTTCAGATTAGCTCAAGAGCAGTGCGTAGAGAGCTTCATGGAATGGGTTTCCATGGCCGAGCAGCTGCATCCAAGCCACACATCACCAAGCACAATGCAAAGCATCGGATGCAGCGGTGTAAAGCACACCGCCACTGGACTCTAGAGCAGTGGACACGTGTTCTCTGCAGTGACGAGTCACGCTTCTCCGTCTGGCAATCTGATGGACGAGTCTGGGTTTGGTGGTTGCCAAGAGAACGGTACTTGTCTGACTGCATTGTGCCAAGTGTAAAGTTTGGTGGAGGGGGGATTATGGTGTGGGGTTGTTTTTCGGACGTTGGGCTTGGCCCCTTAGTTCCAGTGAAAGGAACTCTTAATGCTTCAGCATACAAAGACATTTTGGACAATTTCATGCTCCCAACTTTGTGGGAACAGTTTGGAGATGGCCCTTCCTGTTCCAACACGACTGCGCACCAGTGCACAAAGCAAGGTCCATAAAGACATGGATAAGCGAGTTTGGTGTGGAAGAACTTGACTGGCCTGCACAGAGTCCTGACCTCAACCCGAGAGAACACCTTTGGGATGAATTAGAGCGGAGACTGCGAGCCAGGCCTTCTTGTCCAACATCAGTGTTTGACCTCACAAATGCACTTCTGGAAGAATGGTCAAAAATTCCCATAAACACACTCCTAAACCTTGTGGAAAGCCTTCCTAGAAGAGTTGAAGCTGTTCTAGCTGCAAAGGATGGGCCCACATCATATTAAATCCTATGGTTTAAGAATGGGATGTCACTCATGTTCATATGTGTGTGAAGGCAGCCGAGCGAATACTTTTGGCAATATAGTGTATATGTGTGTGTGTGTGTGTGTGTGTGTGTTGTTGTTGTTGTTGACGACACATAGATAGATAGATAGATAGATACCTCAGGGAAGGAAAAAAGTAACACACAGATAGTAATGCTTTGTTTGTTTGTTTGTTTTATTGACCTGAGTATTTGAGATGTCTGTTTCTTATCTGGTTGTGGCTGCTGCTTTTTGAGCGCTCTGCAAAATCATGTTCGGTTGATCTAGATTTGTTTTCTTGCAATGTATGTGATTGCTTATTGTAAATAACACTGACAAATTGTTTTATTAGATGTTTTGCTCAAGAGACACTGGTGACAGAAATCATGACAACGATGAGACATTGTGAAAGCAGCGGTGATGAGGAGATAAGGGGAATGTTGGTTTATGGTGGTGGGAGAAAAAAGCTGTGGTTAGAATTCTGAGAGCAGAGATGAGGAGAAAAATAAGGGCAGTTCTGCAGAACATGAAACCAGATCACAGTTGCGTGTGATCAGTGTGCAAAGTGAGGTTTTCATTTCGCAGAGCAACAACTGTCACAGAGCAACAACTTCTGTACAATCACAAATGAGAAAAGAAATCTTAATAAACAATATATCCATAAAACATGAGGGTTACTGATTACAGAGATCCACTACCACATAACTGACTTTGACCCTCACCTCAGGAGACTGTTTTTATAGTTGATAGATGAAATGTAAATGTCAATAAAGTTAGGAAAATGTATGTGCCCTTCATAAGAATAAAGTACGGAGGAAGCTGACCACGACAGGTAACTGGAATGAAATGTTGAGCCACGGCTATGAGTGGGTGGGACTCACCTACCAGAGCATTGCTGTGAAAGTGCTTCTGTCAAACTCCTATTTTCATGCATGCTTTGTTTTCAAGCATGTTTAAAAGCAAGGTGGACAATGAAAACTTCAGGCTTAGGCCTTGGAAAGAGATATGAACAAGGGGAAAAGGCAAAGGAACTCAGGGGGCGTTAGCAGTTGTTAGGTAAAAAAAAACAAATCTTCAGAATAACAAGCTTCATCTTTGATGAAATTTGAGGTTAATGTTGTGCCACGTACAAGGCATACCACAAAGTGACGGTGTTGCTTCAGTGAAACACTTACCAATACTTGACATTTTAATTTGACACTGAAAGCAACAGGCAACATTTAGTCAGACAGTAAAAGGTGGCCTAGGTCTGATTTGTCCCTCACATGTGACACAGATCTGATTTTTATTAATGGCATTGTGAACAGGGGGGAAAAAATTCATTAAATGTGGCATTTTCAATTCTGATTTGGGCCACTTTCATATGTGGCATAAATCAGATAGGTATTCGATTCCTGGTGAAGTGATGACTGTATGAACACTCTGATCAAAACTCAGAATGACATGGTTGTATTTTTTTGTCAAGCAGGCCTTAACTGCACTAAGGAAACATTTGATAAGCAAACCAGCATCTGTTAGTTTAACTCCAGGCACAATTATGATTAGAAACACATGGTTATCATGAAATTATTCAACAGACTTTGTCTAACTCTCATCAGTTTGTGACCTCACCTCCAAGCCATGCATGATTCAATCTGAGCAATTATGATTTTCTTGATGCAGCGTCGTTGTATGAATTTATCAAATTCATTTGCAATTTGATTCCATGAGGAGCTACCATCAAACTTGGGCTGGGACACAACTCTGTCATGGAGCCTTCATTGAAGCACGTCCTCCATGTTCTGCCATGGTAAGAAGACACAGCCTGTGGTGGCAGCCCCGAGTATGGTGTACTACAGGAAAGGGGTGTATTCAGACCATAAATCAGGATGGCTGCGGTGTGGCTCAGAGCTGCAGCTAGTATCACACTCTGGTCCATGACATGACAGCATTTAGTGGCTACATACCTTTAGTAGGTCAGTGCTGTTTGTACTTTTGCATGTGACTCCAGTATAGGTCTGGGTTTTGACATTATAGCATCCTTATCTCCTTTCAGGTTACTACCTAGATCTAGATTTGCTGTTGTAGACTGTTCAAAGTGCTGTGGGGCAAACAACTGCAATCTCACTGACTGATATGTGCCTTGCCTCCTTATGATATAGCATGATGTCCAAATTATAATTTATTTTCAAATGCACGATGACTAAATGCTTATTGTCAGCACATCACAGTCTGGCATCCAATAGCAAATATTAAAATCTGGTGCCACAATAATAAAATGCTCATAATCCGCATTTCCCATTTCCTCACATCCAGAAATTTTGATTTAAGAGACAGTGGCTTCAGTGCAAGAGCTTGTTTTTATTATTAACCGTTTCACACAATCTGCAGGGGTGGGAAAAGGATGAGACAAGACGTGCTGGTATCAGATTTTGTTGAAAGCCGCGACGTCAACACTCTGGACCTGAAAGGGAGCAAAAAGTTGGATTAATTTCTTTGAGTTTAAAGACACATTCACAAGTCCACACACAGACCGTGACGCAATACTAGTAATACTAAAAGATATTGTGGAACTGTGGATCTGAGGGTGACTGGTATTCTATGCTCTAAGGGGATTGGAGATGTATTATATTTTGTTGTTAATGCATCAAATGCATCTCTGGCTATATCTGGAGGTGATATGGGTCAATTCTTTAAAGAGACATGCTTATGCTTGCCATTTCTAAAATGCAACAAATCATCCAGGACACATTAATAACAGATGTAAAATGAGTCTCTCTTGCTCCACTGCTCTGTGACTAGGTGCAGTATCTTTACAAAGCACTTGTAAAATGTGAGCTAATGCTTTTGCCCTATAGTGTATATATATTTTTGTACTTACGTAGTCATCGAACTTGGTGATTTCCTCTTCCAACATGTCTGTTCCCACCTTGTCATCCTCCACTACACATGCGATCTGTAGCTTTTTGATGCCATAGCCCACAGGAACCAGCTTGGATGTGCCCCATAACAGACCCTCAGCCTGCACCGAGCGCACACACTCCTCCAGCTTCACCATGTCAGTTTCATCGTCCCACTAAACGGTGAGGGAAGAGGATGATGAAGAATTAAGTACAATGTCAAAGGGTGATAGTGTAAAATAATTTCGGACTTAAAGAACTGAGTGTGCATGTGTTTCAGCCTCATATTAGGCTCCTGGAAGAACGGTGTCATAGAATTATGAACAAGTCGGGGTCAAAGACTGACTTACAGGTTTGACATCCAGTAAAATAGAGGACTTGGCGATTAAGGCGGGCTTCTTGGCCTTCTTCTCTGCATATTCTTTCAACCTCTGTTCTCTGATTCTTTGTGCCTCTTCATCTTCCTCATCATCACTACCAAACAGGTCAATATCATCATCACCATCTTCTTCCTCTTCAACTGGGGCGCTGATCTTCTGCTGCTGGGCAGGAGCAGGAGTGCCCTGAACAAATTAAAAGAAAATTAAAAAGGTTAATCACACGCTCACGCATGACTTTGTGTTGATTCAACTAAGATGATAGCACCACATCCTGGGAAGGATGACTTACATTAGTGTAGGGGACTGCAGGAGCTGGGGCTTGGTTTGTGGCTGAAGGGGATTTCTCCAGAACCGCTACCCGACATTCCAGTTTGGAAAGTGCTAACCTCAAGTCTTCCACCACTAACCAAGAAGAACATAAGGAGTCAACCAGGATTTAAAAAAAAAAAACAACAACAAAAAACAAACAAACAAACAAACAAAACAATCTAGGTAATCCACTGAAAGGCTGTGAAATTTGTTTTGTACACTGATAAAACAAGCAGTGTAACAAAAGGAAATGAAACACAAGTGATAATGACCCAGAACTTCTCATAAAAAAAAAATGTCTCGCAGATGATGTAAAACAGAACAGCAATAAGATCATCAAGTTGCAGCCCTTACACATTTAAAGAAAATAAAAGGGATAATATCTGATTAAAGATCACACATCCACACGCCCACCTTTGTGTAGACTTTGGTTCTCGAGTTCCAGGCTCTTGATGCGAGATACAAGTTCCCCTTGATCGCCCGCCCCGCTGCTGGCACTCTGCATAGCAAATACACAAGAAGCAGAGACAGAGAAATCAGTTCATTCATGAGAGCGAGTGGCATGTGGTGGCCAATCTAGAGTATTAGTTCACTCTTCAAACCAAACCTAGAAAGCAGACCCCAGACATAAACACGCAACAACATACAACCAACATCCATCTCACCAGCATCTACAGCCAGACAGTGGCAGCAGAAAAACAGTAGCCATGGATGGACCCTGATAGAGACAAATGCAAAGGGATGAATGTCGATAAAGGCAGCTACTTGGATGGGGTCCACGTTTGGCACTGTCACACTTGTAAGCCTAGATCTTTCCCAATAGCAAAAATGTCAATTGTAAGCTGACTAAAGATGAAATTCCAAGCAACTGAGCGAGGATATCGGCTAGGTCCACAGAGAGGGCAATGTGAGAAAAGTCCCGCTCTTCTTGGCAGAAGTGGTTCCTGTGTCACACAAGATAGGGGGGGGGCACTTACGAGCTGGCACTGGTGGCTCAGGGAAGGTTGACCAGACCCTCTGTTACACAGCGTAGTCTTCAGCTGGGGGGGGTAAGGTGGAGGGGTTTTCAGGCATAGAAAAGGAAACGAAGGGGAAAAAAGGGGAGAGGGAGGAAAGGAGGAACAGAATTGAATGAACTACATGCAAAAGGGTTTTCAACATAAAGGAAAGTTACTGAGAATAATCCATTTCTCAGGGCAACAAAGGAGTGAAAAGTAAGGTCAGAAGGTCATGAAAAAGATCGTGCTAAAAGCAGATGCTTGCACACATCCACTCACACCCACATGTACCAAGGTGCTTTTGAAGCAAAACACCTAAGAACTTGCATGTCAGCATGTTAAAGAATGGAACAGAAGCAGCAAGGTGGTTCTGTTTGCCAGGAGCCATTTTTCCTTGAATATACTTTGAGTAAACAACTCAGTGATGATATATTCTTGAATCTGCTGTTTCAACCTCTCAGAAGTGTTCTTGCGCATCACAACTCACTTTTTAATGATCAAAACACTTGACATTTTGTGGGGGCTGAAAGCCCTATTGCTATTGCATGACCAATCTCAAAAGCCATTAAAATGGGCTTTTTGTTTGTTTTGTCATCTGACATTTTATAGTTACCCTCCTTATGATTCCTAGCAACATGTTTTATCACCAAATGTTTGATATTCATATTGGAACTGGTTAATTAAATGTTGAATTTTAAATTAATGTTGGCTTATTTATCAGCAATGATGTAAACATTACATGCCACTGGGAGCCAATGGAAAAAGCTGGCATACATGTGCTTTATCAAGCAAAGAGCACTTACTTTCAATAAAATCTCAATTTATGGTTGGTTAACCAGCTATTTTCCAGCTAAGTCTTACTTCACCAATATACACTACAGCAGGTGGTGGGGTAAAGGATTAGAACATACTTTGCTGCGAATCCTAAATATGATAACTTTACAAAACCTGTATGATGACCCCCATCATGATCCCCGCTCTCTCCTACCATTGTCTTTACGTCACATTTGCAGATCAAATCAAATTAGAAAAAAAATTTGCCATTTTTGAAATGCAAGAAGACATCTGAGAGGTTATGCTGGTACTCCAAAAAAAGTAACAAACCAACTAACTAAATAAATACAACACATTTAAAGCTTGCAGCTTTTATTCTGTTCACTCTGATAAGGGTGTGACAAAACTGGGACCATAAATGTTCAGAAAAAAAAAACCCTCAAAAAAAACGAAACAAAAATTTGGTGTGTTTTTCTTTTTTAAAAACACAATGCACAAAAAGATGCAACAATTATATAAAAAAAGAAAAAACAAACAAACAAATTGAAACTACATTCATAAAGTACTGGAACTAGGAAATAAAATCACTACTAAAGCAGTTCTTCCATATCCTGTACATGTAAGTTGACTTTTGGTGTTTTTTAGTGTCCTCTAGTGGTCATATCTCCAAACTGTACTCAACTGGTGGTGGTTCTCATTTGTGCACGTTCCAAAATTTGCCTCTGAGTAAATGTGACGAGACTCCTCCACACGATCTCATCCCTAACACTCTGAGCGTGTGTTTGCATGTGTGTGTGTGTGTGTGCGTGTGTGTGTGTTCACACTAGAGTTCTCAAATTCTGCCCGAACCCAACCCTACCCGACATTTTCGGGTAGGATAGGGCCTAAAATGTATGTGAATTGGTCGGGTAGGGTAGGGCTTCGGGTTCTGTGGTGAAGCTGTCTTTCGCCAACTATTATGTCTGTTCTCTCACTGCTACTAGAATTTGAGCCACCGGCGCTGCTAAATAATGGTGAATTTGGCGATCTTTTTTTTTCTCCTCTCTTTTTTTTTGGGGGGCTTTATCGGGCTGTCGGGCCTAAAGTTTGGCTAATTAGTAGGGTAGGGTAGGGCCCTGGGCTGGCCCAGTATGGCTTGGGTAGGGTAGGGTCTTAATTTTCAAGCCCGATGAGAACTCTAGTTCACACAACATGAGTTCATTCAAGCAACACTCACTGACATGAATAAATCATGTGAGGTAACAGACACAGTACACTGCCTATGTAATGATACTTACTCCTGCTAGAGACTTCTGGATGTTCTCCCGGGCCCGAGCAATGTCTTGCAGAATGGTGTTTGCCCCTAAATCCTTAAAGAACAGGAAAACATGTAAGGTTGTTGTTTGAAAAAAAAAAAAAAAAAAAAAAAAAAAAAAATTAAATTCTTTGTCAATCTTATTTTATATAGGCAACTTTACCAACACAGCTGATCTTGAGACAACTTTACAGTACTGTTTGAAAAATCAGTATATTGGGACAAAATTATCAAAGTGGCCTATAGTCCCAGACCTAGACTGGAATCTACAATCTATACATTCAGACTGTTTTTTTATTTTTACACTTTAAATTGCTACAATATTTTTGAGATCTGATTCTTAAAAAGATAATGCTGGTTATTTTCAGTCTGCACCTTATTTTCCCAATGGTGATTCATGACTTACTATGATGCTTAAAATTTCTTTCCCTACAATTTCTGTAGGTGTGTAAGCCCAAACCGTAAAACCACCAAACCGGTAAAGACACAAGACACCCCCGTTACAAACACATCCACTGTCTGAGACTTCTAACCACACACTAATGAATATACTCACAGTATTTTGTGTTTGTTTTAAATAGTCTAAGTAGATTTTTGCCTTTGAATGACTATTTGTTTATTTTAATGTTCTTATCTCAAATCTCTGAATGAAAAAAAATGTTGCAAATAAGACAAAATGCGGAACATTAGAAATTGTCGTTTTTTCCCCTCCCTAATGTACCAAACAAACCCAACTGAAACCGAAATCATGAACCAAATACCACAATACAAAATGAACTGGAACTGTTAACCCCTAATTTACGGTGCAAATAGGAAAATAAGGCCAACATTGAAAATAACTGCTATTATCTTTCAAGATCACCTATGGTCAGTCTGAAAACGGCTGTGATGCCTTTCCTGTGGGCGTATTATTTAAATCAGAGTGTTTTCAAAGTGACAGATGGGTCTCCCAATGGGCTTAGAGACTTTTTCTGAGCTTTGTCCGAGGGGATGCCCACAGTCTCTGACGGGTTCTGATTTAAATCCTAAATGCATTCCACTCTCCCGCCCTCTTTTTATACTGCTGAGCTTTTCATTATTCATTTTGGGATAACATCTGTAAAAGCAATTCATCATTCAGTTTCCTCTGATTTTTGTGCAGCTGTAGTGCTTTTGACCCACAAAACAACAACATTGGCTGTATGTGCACTAGTGCAGAATATTAACTGCAATGCATCTGCAGGCTTCACCACTTCCAAATGTCATTTTTTTTTGTGATTGCATAGTATCAGTTGCAGTGAAATGACAAATTTGAACAAAACCGGTTTGCGTCTTGCCTCAGGTGGGAGGTGTGACAACCTAAAGCAAACGAGGGACTGGATTTTTGAGGCAGTGTAGATACCTGTACTGATTGTGACGGGCCATTCATGTGCTCATAGAAACGTCTCTCTGCCTCATCGTAGCGAGGTTTATCAAACCAGATCTTCTCCTGGGCCAGGAAGTCTACTGTGCTCATGGTGCTGCATAGGAGAGAGCGAGGGGAAGAGAGAGACATATAAAAAAGGACACAGAAGGTTAGAAAAAAAAGCATTACCATTTCCACTTCAAGCAATACTGCTACTTTTAAATCACCGAACATTTACTCTATACAATGTTCTATTTCTTAGCTATACTGCCTCAGATCAGAAAATTCTATCATCAAATGTATGTTTTTTTTCCCTTAAATTTTAACAAGTCTCCTCACAGTCAGACCACCCAAATGCAATCTCTAAATCATGTAACTTTAATAAGAAAATAAATGAAAAAAAAGAAACAAACAAACAAATAAACAGCAACAAAAAAGAGCAGCAACTCGAGAGAAAAGAAATGACAAAAAAAAAATCATAAAACAATCATGCATTTAAATTACACAGTAGACCAGATGACAGGAATAAACCAAGGTGAAACAAAGATGAGCATGGGGGGAAAAATACAAACGATATCACTCTCACTCAAATGAAAAATAAATCCACAACACAACAAAAAGACAAAGTAACACTGAGAGCATAGAGAGGAACTGAAAGGCTTGGGGTGGCTCCATTCTCCAGGGCTGGGTCATACTTGTCCCTCAGTGGGCTGGTGGAAGCAGCAGTTGAGGCCCCAGCGTCTCGCCCACGAAGCCCCTGCACCACCACAGCTTCACCCACACAGTGGCCATGGAGACGGCTCTCTGCAGCATCATAGTGCCACTTGTCCAGCCACACCCGCTCGCTGTCCGGGTGAAGGAAGTAGCAGACTCCTGCCACCGACACTTCTTCCTCCTCTGCAACCTCCGCTGGCTCCTCTTCCTCCTGGATAGGGTGCAGGGCGTGGAAGACTTCTGCTTTGCCCTGCGGGACCACCTGTTTTTCCTCCATCACCTCTTCTTCTTCCTCCTCCTCTTCTTCAACAAGGCTTTGAGGATGATCACTACTTCTAGAGGTGGAGGGGGAGTTGGCCCGTTTGGAGGAATTGTTGCCATAGAGATTCTGATAGAAAGCTGCCTCGGCACGGTCATACAGGGGTTTCTCCAGCCACACATCTCTGAGCAGCTCCACTGGGATACGGGGTAGTCCGTTAATCGGCTGCTGAGTGGTTGGTGTGAGGGCTGCTTGCTGACTAGGAGTCGCAGGAGTTGGCGCAAGAGACTGATATCCCTCATCAGGTGTTGCGGGAGTGACAGGGTGGTTAGGTGGAGATGGGATGTCCAGCGAGTTTGGAATGGATCGCTGTAAAGATTCTTCAACGTAGCGACGCTCTGCCTGGTCAAAGTTTACTTTGTTCACCCACGCTGCCTGCACCACATGGTGACAAGCCACCTGCTCAGCATGGTGGCAGGTTGGCCTTTGGGGGTAAACAAAGGACAGAGAGGTGGGGTGGTTCTCTTGGGCTGGAGGTGACCTGTTTGGTCGGGTGGTCCCGCTGGAAGAGCGTGCCAGCCAACACTGGTACCGGCTCTCTGCTTGCTCATAGATGCTGCGTTGAAACCACACAGAAGTGCACTCGGACTGCAGGCCAAGCAGAGCTGTGCAGGGCTCAGGTGGTCCGCAGGTCCCCTGGTCTGGTTTCTCTTCATTCCTGACCTTGCCTTCATCTGTCCCCTCTGAGTGGCTCTCAGGATTTGAGGCACGTTTCCGACGACGACGGCTTTTCCCACTGCGCTTCCCATCTCCATTCAAGCTGCCACTCTCTGGGGACGATGACGTTGTCTCTCCATTTCGCTGGCTTGAGCCAACCTTGTTTCGACCCCCCACTGCTACATCAGTGGAACGGTCCACCGGACAATGGCTGGGAGGTAGATCAGACTCCGACTGATCCACTGCGGAGAACTGGGGGATCTTCTGCGGCATCATCTTTGATCCGTTGCAGAAAGAGAGAATAACAGGGATAGGCTCTTGGATTAGTTACAGAGAGGTAAACAGTTAAAGACACAAACAGGGATTAATCTTTTAGACTCGGTGCTCAAACTGATGTCAGCTGATCAGTTAGAGTAACTGCTTTGACAAAGCATTGTTTAGGGGTTAATACCCTACAGTTTACAGAGTCTAAGAATCACTCCCATAATACATGCCGCATGCAGAAAATTGAAAAAGCCCAAGCAGATGAGGTTTAAATAACATGTTCAATGAATGGATCTACTGATGTATATGTCTAGAGTCAGCACCATGCATTAAACCATTCATATCAAACATCTTAATGGTCATTCAAAAGTTATGACAATTTC
The DNA here is from genome assembly GCF_902150065.1 of Myripristis murdjan. NCBI lineage: Eukaryota > Metazoa > Chordata > Actinopteri > Holocentriformes > Holocentridae > Myripristis > Myripristis murdjan. The sequence continues at coordinate 21,997,869 of NC_043983.1, read as the reverse complement.
TATTGTTAAGCTTGTCGGATTTTAAGAGCAGTCTGAAAGAAAAAAAAAACGTTAGTGAAGGAAAATGAACTCTGGTCTGGATGTTTTTCTTTCTATATGCTTGCTGTGAACACAGTAAATCATCTGAGGTGATGCAAAAGCTGCATTGTGCCAGGGCCCGAGTTCATTTTACCACTTACAGTAAATAATGGCTTTCAAAATAAGTCAGCCACCAAACACACATAAAAAGGACAAGTCAATGCATACACAGACAATTTTTCCCCATAATCTTGTACACATTTCTTGTAAAAACATCTTTTGGATTTATTGTTTGTGATGATAATATTATGATAGGATGCCAGGATAATCCCAGCAAACTGATAGGGAAGGACACAGCTATTAACCTGCACTTAGCAGGTTCACAAGATACATTACTCCTGTATTACCTCTTTGTACAGCCTATGTAATTTGTGAGTACCTGTAAAACACTGTAGGCCACTGTTGCTTGCTCTTTCCATGCCCATACTGTTAAGGCATAAATAACCATGCATGGTGGGCCTCTATGTACAATTATGTTGAAAACATTAAGGATCCACCACTATATATCAGCAAACTGCTGGTATCAGACAACAGTAGCTATAAAAAGCATTATCACAATCACAATCAGATTTATATTTTTAATACCTATTTGCTTGCAGTGAAACTGGCATTTTGTGGCCTTTTCTTCCTGGGATGCGTCACTTACTGTAACTGTGAAATTGGCAACACAACAAAACTATCATGGGTATAATTATCTTAAGACAGGCACATCTGAAAAGCTTAGCCTAGTTTGCACCTGCATTGATACTGTATGCATGCAGATATTTTAATCGGCCACAGTTTGGTTAGGAAACTGTCCAACAGCTGGGTTTATCAAACTGGGTCATCCCTAAAAATCATGCTACAAATCATGTCTTAATATTGATATTCTGCCAGATTTGTGATTTGAGGGAAAAGACAAGAGTTACCTAAAATCTTGGTACAAACAAGACACCATTGCCTATTGACTTGATACAATGAAACTTCTATGAAACACTAGCCTATATGGCAGATGTTTGCCTGCTGTTTAGCATTACTGACAGCCTAAATGCTGACCAATTCTGGAGTCCTATGAAAATGAAATAAGAATTCAATATGTCAACAATATGTTACAGTACTACTGAATTTATATTATTTCCCCATGACTCAGCTGTTTTATGATTTATCATTATGTATTATGATGTGTATTTTTTAACTCCTGGCTGCAGACGAAATTTTCCTTACTTATGAACTGAACTGAATCAAAAGCAAAGGTGACCGGGTTTTTTCTGTCACTGCACCCAGGATGTGGAATAGCCTCCCGTCCCAGATTAAGGCCTGTTCCAACACTGACACTTTTAAATCGAATTTAAAAGACCCGCTTTTTTCTTGCACTTTTAGTTCAGTCTGAGGGTGCCAATTGTCAAGTCCATTCTTAATTTATCTCCAACGTCCTCTTTTTCAGTTCTAATCTGCTGATGGTTATATTCAGTTTTTACTAGTCTCATTCATTTATGTTCATATTTCTTATCTTAATACTTGTTTTTGTTTTTATTTTTAGCCTTGGCTTTTATTTATTACTTTTTTAATCTTGCAAATTTGTATTGTTAACCTTTCTGCCACATTTGTAGAGTACTTTTGGTCAACACCTGTTGTGCTACATAAATAAAGTGACTTCAGTAATAACTCACTTTCAGTAGTACTCATCTATACGCAGTTTACAAGATGTTTCACACAGAATGAAACAGTACAACAAATGAGCTGGTATGAATGGAAATGTGATAAGATCACTGACAAACTCAAACAAACAAACCAAACAGTGAACCATTAGGCGAGGTGTTCAGAGGTTTTGCTCTGTCCTTGATGACAGCCAAGGCATACTGAGCAAGACATGCGTATTTATGACTGAGCGCTGTTCTGCTGTGATACAGGGAATGTATTCTTTGGATTGGGTGTGGGTGCCAAATTGCCCAGATGTGCCAAGAGCAGGTAGGCTTATGTCTTAAAACCAAAAACTACACCAGAGTAGTTCCTCCTATGCAGTAAAAGGTGTGGTTAAAAAGGAAACTACATGGGTTATGCTTGAAACTTACTTTCCACTCTTTCATTCCTCCCATTCCTCTAACCATCCCAACCAGACCGGGAAGTAGGGTAACTTGCAGAAGGGAGGAACAAAGTGGAGAGGAGGAAGAGCGAGTAAAATTGAAAGCTATTTAACCCATTCGAGTTTATTTTCCAACTCAATCATCAAAAATGAACATCTGATATTGATGAGGAAGCCTTATCATAACTGACAACTGTATGATCGCTTCTGCTATAGTTTTTGGTTGGAATAAAAATCTGCATATTCTTGGCACTCCGTTTCCCAGCCCTGCCCTACACGTTTCACAATGTGGATATTAGTGCTTTTGAGCTTGCAGTACTGAAATGAATTTGGCCAGGATGGATTTAACCCACTTTCCCGAAGTCATTTCCTGCTGCTCATTACAGAACATTTTACAAGCTCCTGACTCACCTTCCTTGGTCAAAGTGTTGAGATCAAACGAGTATCAAAGTCAAATGCTCAACGCGATCTTTTCATCCATTTAGCCGCAAGCCATTGAGAGAGAAATGACACAAATCACCATCTTGTAAAGTAAATTAAATCTACACTGGAAATTCAACTACAATACAACAATGTGTAAACAAAAAGAATGAGCAACATGAAACTTACAACAAGTTACAATGTCATGAAGAATACTCACTTGTCCAACTCTGAGAGCAAGATGAAGGGAAAGAAACTGTGTGTTAAAGACTGCTCAATAATATATTCAATTAATATCACTCATATCCACATTTATATTTGTCTAAAAGGTTAACCTGGAACCCAGCTTTCATTTAACTTGCATGGCTACTCCTGTGGTCCTCGATGATGGTCAATATGGAAAAACATATTCACCAACACCCAAGGCTCCAATAATAAGCGAAGCCATCCAGCAACAACTTAGCTACAGCCCAAAATTTGTTAATTCTTCCTCTTTTCACCACAAATCCTCTACTACCACTTGAGAGAGATGAGAGGAGGAATAAGGAAGAGGGTGGAGCAAGGGAAAGTGCAGGCCACTGAGCTGTTTATTTTCTGCTCCATCATCAAAAAATAATGTTGGCTTGATAATGATGAAGTAGCCCTGTCATACCGGATGTAGCCCAAGCCCACAGCAGGGCATACAGCCAAAGCTTTTGTACACAGGCTTGCATTTTAACCCGAAGCTGCTGAGGTTCAGGAGGGGTAAGGTTAGAAATGATCCCTGGCTCTGACAGATCAGTGGAGCTGACTGATGCAATCACAAATCATTTGCTATAACAGCAACATGATGTGTCACTGCACACCGTGAGGCCTTTCTGTTTCCGCTTCCCACTTTATAAAAAAAAAAAAAAAAAAAAAAGGGAGATCAAAGTTCAGGGTCAGGTAGAGTGTGGCCCTGCTGAAAAGGAAGGAAATCATTCAGTGATTTGCTCAAGGACACTTCAGCAGGGCCAGCGCGTACACATGGGCCACCCTTACCCTACTACCCAGATCAAAACTTATTCAAAATCCTGTGAATGGGCTGATTTACGCTTGAAACTGAAGCAATGCCCTGCGTGGTGGTCACAAATAACACAGGGAGAAGAAACATGGCTAGTAGGGCAAGATGCTCATTAGTGAGGGCAATGGCCCCACTGGCGTTTTTATCATCATCACCGAAGACTGAGTGAGTCCTGCTATCATTCACATTAGTAGTTTTAAATCATCTCGAAGTGGGTTTCTTACTCGTCCCCCATTTCTCATGTAACACAGTCAGTCCTGTCAACGAAACACGACCGGTCAAGTGAACCCGGTGCGGTAGCCGGGGCTCCAGCTCCGGCTAACATGAGCTAGCTAGCCGCCTAGCCTCCGCAGCTAGCTAGCAAGAACACGTTAGCCATCAAATTCACCGCTTGTCATTCCCCCCACTTTTGAAATTATGTGCCAAGGTGCCTTTGAATCAGTCATACCCGACTTCGCAGACCCAAACCCCGGCTGTCAGGTAACGTTATGGCGTAACTTACTGCTCCGTTTGTCGGTGACAGACCGGGCCGGTAGAAAAGCGTGTGTCTCCAGCAGCGAGTGGTTACGGGAAGGAGGGAGGAAAGAAAGGAAGGAGCAGATGATTGTTTGAACTTGAGGAATGGGGGAGGGGGGATTGATCTTGATCGTTAACCTCCAGCACTTGTATTGTATCCGAGCATTTTTATAATACGTGATGAAAAAGGTGGAGTTAATTATAGCTGATTTGTGGTTTCCATCGCCTTATTAAGCAATGAAAACCACAAATATTAAAATTAATAAGATTTAAAATGTTCTTTTTCTAATTTCCATATTATTTACAAACGTTTTATATTACTCGGGTAAGATTCATATCATTAACGTTCAAATGCATCATCAGAAGTAGGCTTAAAATTGAGGTGGTGAAATGAATTTAAATGGGTTTATAACCTCCACTTTCATCTGTTGGCACAATGACTCTATTTCATATTCTATTTCACACTACTTTACACCATCCAGTTCACTGGGAATCTGTGTTTCCAAAGGTGAGTGGATCAAAATTTCAAGTCATTGGCTGGATTGAATACAGCTGACCTCAAGAAATACATGCAAACTCCAAGAAAATCAGGCAATGCACAAAGGGAATCACATCACAGTTTATGAAAAAAACAAAAAAACAACATTCTACATATTTTGATTTATGCCAATCATGAATATTTTCCTAAATGTTCTGTGACACAAGGCTAATGACTAAAAAACCATCTGCTCTATCTGGAAAAGAAACGATCAACTAGCTGCAGCTGTGTAACTCACAGCCACTCTTCAATCTCTGCAAATTGTAATCTTGCGCTTTATTTGGCCAAATATATAATGACACTATATAACAGTATTATAGTTTAATACACTTGGGATCGGCACATTAGAAGCTCCATTCTGTGGAACACCACATACTCTTTAAGACATTTTTTAGATCACTGATCCAAGTATTCTGATGATGATTTAACATTTCTGTCATCGGTTTCAATGTTAAAATTGAGCTATGAACAGTGTATTGGTACTGGTATTGACAGGGAGTGTTGTTAGCTTAGTTCATCGATGTATACTTTTTGCACAACAAATCCCGCTTGTCACAAAATAGAATATCAGAAGTATGAACTGCACTTTTTCTTTTCTTTTTTTTAAGGGAGGAGGCAAAAAAAAAAAAAAAAAAGCAAAGCCCCATTGAAGGCATGAGCCATGGAATGTCCTGTTTGTCTGCATGTTCCTTGAGGATGGGCCGAAGAGTAATCTGCTGTTAGGTTCTGATAGAGTTTAAGAGGGAATGAGTGGTTAGCGTCCATCATTTTTTGCATCCCACTCCTGCCGACTTCTGGCCAAGCTCCCTGGCTCTCTCAGTGGCAGATTCCACAGCACTCATGGTCGCTGCCCTCACGCCGCCCTGCTCCAGGGTATGAAGCCCGTAGATGGTGGTCCCTCCAGGGGTGCACACCTCCGAGCGAAGCTGAGACGGATGCTTCCCTGAGTCCCGTAACAATCGTCCAGCACCCTGAATTAGAAGGGAAGGAGAAGAAAACGAAATCAATGAGGGCGAGTTCGCATGTTGTAGCTTTATACTAAAAACGTTCAATGTAATTAAGTATGATTGTGACATCAAAACAGGATGTTACTTCGATAAAGCGAGAAAACACGAACTGCTAAACTAACCAGAACGGTCTGCGATGCAATGCTGTGAGCCAGGGCGCTCGGCATGCCCATTTTAACAGCGCCTTCTGCCAGGGCCTCAGCAAAGAGATACACCTGTAGGGGGAATAACATGCACAGACATCACCATTAAGAAACAAGTCAGATGTTTTAAGTCGCATGACACCACAAAAAAACCCACAAAAGATAGAAGTGGTGGTTTGATGAGGGTTACTGATGAATACTAATGATGCAATTGCTATTTCAACTGTTGTTTTCCTGGCCTGTTCTTCATTTCCTCACCCATTGGAATTTCAAGAAACTCACAATCCCTGAACACTCAACAGCAGAGGATAGTGCGATGGTTGAGCGATGTGTGTTCCAAGTGAAAAGTATAGGACCTATAGACATTTCTGTTGGACCTCTACTCTAAATTGCTACCTGACTCATTTTGACAGGGAAAATATGAATATTATTTGCATCAATACTACAGACCAACATAAGCTGTTCCAGAGATTTGTCAGCATGGTTGCTTTTCCATGCTCACAGATAAGCTAAGAAAGGCCATGGACTACTTACATGTATCCAATGCAGTTTTTGTTGTTGTTGTTGTTTTTTTTGTAAATACACTTGATTTAGTTTACACTGAAAATTTCTCACCAAAACAAAATTTGTGTGTGCCATTTTCAAAATCTTATTTTAGAATATGTTTGAGGGTGCATTTTTTACACTGACGTGTAAAGCTGCTCCCCTATGTTCACGGCATGCTGGAAGAACAAATCTACTTCTGTAATTTTAGTTTAACAGTTACGACTGCCTCAATCTCAATCATCAATGCGGTCTTAAAATAATTTGTCTTAAGGAAGCTGTACCACAAGGTTACAAAGACATCCTAATAAACAAACTGATCTTTTCTACACCTAATAGTCTTAACACTCACAAAGGCAACCCCGCTGCCACTTAGTCCTGTGTGGATATCAATCCAGGCTTCAGGTCCCTCCTCCACCAAACCACAGCGATGCAACAAGGAGCGAAGCAGAGCTCCATCCTCAGGCTTCGCATGTGATCCCCTTGAAAACAAGAGAGCCCCTTCTTGAACCAAACATGGCAGGTTGGGCATCAGCCTAAGGACCGCTGAATTGAACGGCAGAAGCTTGTAATAGAACAAGGAGGGGAAAAAAAAAACAAAAACAAGATTACTCATTCTTAAATTAAAAGGCAGTTTATAGACCAATGCATGTGGCCAAAGGGACTCACATCTTCTAACGTTGCCAGTGTTACTCCAGCTGCAACAGACACAATGATGTGCCTCTGCGTGATGTGCTGCGAGACCTCGTTGAGAACAAGAGGAACCAGGTGGGGTTTGACTGCCACGAAGACCACATCTGAGCTACAAACCAGCTCTGGGTTGGAGTGAGTGACTGCGATCCCCAACTCCTGACAAACAAATGGAAGAGACAATCGACAGAACATGCATCAATTATAATTGGTATATCCAACTGAGTTGCATTTCAAGTGAAATTACCAACCATTTGCCAGGTGTAGATTAATAAATGATGAAAAATGGATTCTCAGTTTCATATCAGTCCAAAATGCAAACAAACAGGTGCTCTCATGTTGGTATGCTCACCTAACTTAAATCCAACCCCCAACACTTTGTCCTAGCTTGTGTGAGGAATATGAAGGTATGAGGAAAATAGAGTGGACATTAGAAAAAAAAAAGAGAAGAGGAAAAACATACCTGAAAGCGCCCCAGGTTCCTGGAGGATGGCGCACTTACTTTCATATTTGCAGGCAGAACATCTCCTGCAGTGGAAACACAAGAATGCATGAATGTAACTCACTCATTTATATCTCTATTCTGCTTCACTCCTCTGTCTCAACTCACCAGACAAGATGCCCTTTGCTATCCCATAGGCCATGTTCCCTGCACCGATAAAGCCAATCTTCAGCTGCGACTCCATCTCAGGGTCTGTTTTGATCTGCAGAAAGGGGGGGCAGGCACAGAGGTTAAGACACATCATCAACTCTTTTTAGGCACTCTTATATTTGCCTAAACCCCCGTTTACATGTGAGCAATCCAGAGGCATCTTGTGAGTGCATCTTGCATGGATGTGAGGGGGGGAGGATGACACTTTGGACAACAGATGAAAGAAATCATGGAATCAAAACAGAATTATGGCTTCTAAAGACCGAATCCACGATGTCACCCCTACAATCAAATCCAAATTGAGACTGGCATTGTCTGGGCAGGGCTGAGGCCAGTGCAGGATAGATGCCTCTCCATCCGAGTCTTCTGTCACTTCATCATTCCTATCGGAGTGGAGCACAGTTCCGACTAGGGGACGCCTCGATTCCATGATTGCAATCATTGTTTTTTCATAACGCCACCAACCCTGTATTTTGATTGGGGTGTTGGACTCAGGCTGTCTCTTGCACTTGTAATAAGCACTTTTGAGAACTTTCCAGCGAATCTTTAACTGGTCCACTGATCTGTGATAGCCGGCCGCTGTCATTCTTCTATGAGCCACCTTGAAGACTTTGTTGTTCCTAACTTTCCTCCCATCTAGGCATTTCTTCATGTCGAGCTCCTTGAGGATCTCCAGGAACAACTCCGTCTCCCTCACGTCCCAGTTCTGTTTCTTAATATTAGTCTCGTCCATAGTTGTGGTAGAGCAGCTAAGATAGCTCGACGGCTAGTAAGCGCAGCAGTACAACTGGGTTCAGGCCAGGCGGCTAGCTTGCTAGTTAGGCACTAGCATGTCTGAGATGTGGCAGAAGCGGAGCTGGTGGAGCTGCTAGCGTTAACCTGGGCTTTACTCCGCACGCTGCTGGTCCAGGTGGTGTCGGTGAAGTGATAGTGCCTCCTGTTTACACACCTTTATCGCTACATCTAACGGCGCCGCTGCGTCTAGCTAACGTTAGCTGGAAAATAATCCAGGGAGAGATTATAGAAATACAATGCACGTGTTGCTTGTTGACTGGGCAACCATAAAGTAACCCAGAGTTAAATAAACAAGGTAGATGTCAAGGCGATATAACAGTGAATCAAAACGGCTATCCTCAGCGTTGGTAGTAAGATGTTTATTCACCTGTGACATTTCAGATTAGTCCGAAGTTTTGTACAGAATACACAACTGCAGGTTAATTGCAAGTGTGTGCCGGTCTGTCAGATTAGATGCACGGCCGGGTCCTCAAACCAGCTGGTCCACCAGTGAACTATCCCACGTGGATTGATTTGTACTTACTGCTGCGCCAGGTAGGCGGCGTCCTGCGGCACCTGCAGCAATTCAACCAGCAACTTTACCAACTCCCCTCTCCGTCTCAGCCTTGAGATAAATCGAGCACAACCCATACCCGCCTCCAAAACTGCAAGTAATTCCATTGGTCGCATCCCTTCCATATCAATGGATTGGGCGGAGAAGTTGGGGGGCAAGAAAGATTTAGCTGTAATTTTAACCGGCTGTGTGTGTTTGTGTGTGTGTGAGTCGGGTGTCATCGATTTCTGCGTACCACCGACTGTTCCTCACAGAGGAAAAGGTGAATGAAATTTTTCATTTTATGTTGCATGCTTTAACTCGTGCAGTATTTTATTTGTTTTACTTGCACAAATGGCTTCGTAAGACGACGGCGTTGGGAAAACTTTGATAGTGATAATGTTTGAGGGACTGGGTTTCTTTGCATCCCGCTTAAAAAAGCCGTTTTTTGCAGCTGGTTTATAGTCTTCGCTAAATAAGCAAAAAGTAGTTTTAGTGCATGTAGCCTACAGACGTGTGTGTGTGTGTGTGTGTGTGTGTGTGTGTGTGTGCGTGTGCGTGTGTGTGTGTGTGTGTGTGAGGAGCGCTGTGCGTGGTGCAGACATGCCTGGGCAAAGCCTCATCACATCATGTCTCCCAGACTATCACTGATGTCGCTGTCCTGCTACTTTTCCCCCAATAGAAGTAGCTTTAATTTTCCCCTGCATGGACTAAATTAAACCTCTAAGGTGATCTTAGAGGTTGATCTGATCTGATGATCACTGCTGTTTTTCCATCCTGGCGGTCCCACAGAATTCTGGACTTTTTTTCCCCCCAGTCTTTTAAATTGGTGTAATAACCCACAGCCCTTTGTAAACATCTATTTTGATACACTGTACTGCCAGTTGATATGGTTATGGAAGCAGCAACAGCAGGTCTGTGATGAATGTAAAGCAGTGACCACTTCTCACCAAGGGTGCCACCAAAAACAAGAAAAACATGGTTGTGGTGAATTTGTCACTTACATTTCATGTGAATTTAATCAAAGACCCCATAGTCCAGAAATAACTAATCTGGAGTTAAGATGTGTTTTTTTTTTTTTTTTTTTTTTTTTTAAGCAACATTTTAGGCCATGAGTAATTTTTCTGGATTAAGGCCTAGTCATTTGTCCGGGAAACCGCCATTTCATATGATTTATGATACAACAAGCTTGCCTGTTGTTTATTTTAATTTTGCCTTGGCAGCTCGAGATGGCTTGCCTCCTGGTCTGTCACCTGCCTTTACTGCTGGTCAGCATGCTGGCCTTGCAGTGCCGTGCAGTCAGTGGATTATTTGACTGGCTGAAGGAAACTCAGGCCCCTCCAGCAGCCCCGAAACCCGCAGCCCCACAGCCACCTGCAGGAGACACCCCTCCGTTTGAGATGAGTGTCGCTGATGAGAAGTTCCTGGCTGAGGCAAAGCAGATGGAGCTCAGCCCCTTGGACAGCTGCCATTACAGGGTAGGATGCCCCCTGTCATTTGTCAGGGATGTGGATCTTCCTGATTAGTCAGGAATTTTGGAATTTGTCATGATTCATGTGACTCACATGGCTCATGCAAATCTGTTTCACAAAAAAAGACTGTGTGGTGGGGTTTGGTGTTAGTAGTAATGCAGCAAATATCAAAAGATGGATATCCATGTTATGGGTTTTATGTAACAAACGAAAAAAAACATTCAGATGTAATAAATTACATGTTTTGTGTTAAAACTAGTACTCTAGTATAATGGCTTTCAAACTTTTTTCAATAATGTGCTCCATTTGAAATATTTTTTCAGCCAAGAAACCAGTGACCAGTGTGGGGAAAAAATGTTGAGAGTAAAAAAAAAAAAAAAAAAAAAAGCCTATTGTAAGAGGTACAATTCAGTGCTATAAGTGTCTGAACCAACAACCTGATATGATGATGATATTTTGTTGGCTCTGATTTTGTTTTTTTGTTTGTTTGTTTTTTTTTTTCGCCTCTTTCTCCTTGTTTTCCACTGTGTTGCTGCTACACTTCAACCACGATTCCAGTGTCTTGATTTTTGTCTTGGCTTCCCGGTCATAGTGAACAAACGTCTTCTCTCGAAGACCACGGCTTCAGATTTAAACCACAAACACACACATTGGACACCTTTGGGGAAACCCAAACGAAAAACTGAATTTAAAACATGGCTTATCAAACATAAAATTAAATAAATAAATAAATTAATTAATTAAATTAAATATTTTTCAAAAATCTCGCGTACCCCTAGCAGTACTGCACCATGTGAATTTGAATTTTGGTGGTTGTGGTGAGCAAAGGTATAATATTTAATTTAGCCCCCTATTCTTTCCTAGGTGGTCGCTCAGCTGAAGTCAACCTGTGAAAGCCTATCAGAAGAGCAGCTTGCCAAACTAGGAGTGACCCTATTCAACTGCCAGGCACAGGTTGAGGGGCGCAGGACCTTCCGTTGCACAGAGGATATGGTAAGCTCAGATTTCAGAAAATTTAAAAAGGAGTTCAGTATCAAGAGGTCAGGGAGGTCAGTATCAAGATGTGAGGGTGTAAAAATATCTTTGAACCCCCATTTCATGAAAGGTGGGACATCACTGCTGTCATTTTTAAAAATTGTGTGTGTAGGTAAGAACTGTTTTTGGTCTTCAGGGACTTTCATACGGTCTGATTTTTCTATAATGGGTTTATGTTTGTCTTCTGTTTTTTTTTTTTTTTTTGTTTTGTTTTGTTTTGTTTTGTTTGGAAGCTATTGAGAAAGTCTGCCATTCCAGTCTAACAAATCTCTTAAGTCAAACCTATAAATTTGACCTTTCAGACGATAAAACAGTGCACAAAAGACATGGACTCAGACACATGGAATGCATACCATATAGTGAGCAATCGAGCGCGCTCCGTGTGCTATGCAACCCGCCAGCAGCATTTTCGCCGCAGAGCAGAGCTCACGGTCAATGCTCTGATCTCCACAGCCACCACCCAGCTGGATGCAATGAAAGACCTGAAGGTAATGCTCCAATTGTACCATTTTCAGCTTCAACGGGACAGCATGCCTTAGGGGTCAGATCCTGTTCTGATGGAAGCCCACAGTTCATCATTTGGTTTATGTAACAGGAGGGCCAACTGGAACTGAGGGAGCTAACCGCAGCCTCCCTGGACAAGCTACTGAAGGGTCACAGTGCTTTGCAAGCCCAGCAGGGGAAACTTTGGGAAGGCCAGGAGCAAATGGAGCATTCCCTGACAGCCAACTTGGAGCGTCTGAGCCAGGAAAAGGCCCTCATCGCCTCTGGACAGGAACTGGTAGCTCAGCTCATTCAGGGCATTACAAAGAGAATGGGTGAGAACTTACATGTAGTTATGTATTTTGCTCAACATCACACTTCAAAATATATATATATATTTTTTGTAAATTTCAGGTACAAACACAGGCATTGGTACTTGTGTTTGTCCACTGCACAGCTGTGGTTGTATCCTTGGAATTAGAAGTTCAATACTTCACACTGAACACCAGAATTACGTCGGAATATCTCACTTTAATAATCAGTCATTTGTGAAATAATGTGTATGTACTTCCTGTCTTTCTCTAGAGAACGTGAGTGAGCATTTGAAGAGCCAAGGGACAGAGGTGCAGGACAGTCACAAAGCTATCATTGAAGACCTTGCAGATGTCAGAGACCGAGCACAGGACATCTACCAAAAAATCGGTAATCATAACAGCATATCATAAATCTAAGCTTGTCGCCATAAAATGTCTGATTCATATCAGTGTTGTCTATTTTTCTGCTTTTTTTTCACTCCCGTGCTTGTGGTTGCATCAGACCATAGCATGCTAGGATTTCTCCAATACCAGGACCAGACGGCACAGTACTACAGTGACCTAATGAGTAAACTGGAGCGCATGAATGGCACTCTGGGAATCATGCTGCACTACCTGGATAACATGCAGAGCCGTGTAGAAGAGAGGCTTCGGATGATCCAGGGCTACCTTGGCTGGGCAGGTGAAACTGAAATTGGAAGAGTTGGTCTTGTTTGTTCTTTGTTGTACATTTGATCTTGTCAAAGGCATCATGAGTTGATTTATCTTTTTTAATTTCAAGCTAATTGTGCATTTAACTGTAAATAATTACCCCACAGTGCCAGGGTAATGAAAGCTATAGTCAAGAAGTATTCTAATAAATCAGTCTGTAAGCCTTCCCCTCAGTCAGTGACATGCCTCAAAACCACAGGCCACCTGAATGTGATTTATTTTTTTATTTTTTTTTTTTTTTTTTTTAGGCAACCTAGAACAAGACCAGTATTTGGCAGTATATAGAATTATGATGGATTCCCTTGTGGTTTTGTGTTAACAGGTCTGAGCCTGGCAGCCATGTGGACATGTTTTGCGCATACAGGCTATTTCCTGCTGTGTGCAGTCCTGCTGATGTTCCTGCGCTGCTCAGTTTTCTCCCGAGCCATGTTGCTGCTCACCGTGCCCCTTAATGCCATAGCTGAGGTCAACCAGCAGCCTGCACTGGATCTCGCGGGCCTCAGTCTGCTGCTGCTTACACTCGGCTTGTGTACGGACTTAAACTGCTTGCACTTTCGGTGTACAATGTATCATATGCGATCTTGTACCATAAGGTTACATTTTAAAACATTTTAAAGGATACATTTTTTTTTGTGTGTGTGTGTGTGTGTGTGTGTGTACAGGTCATTGGTTTGTGAATCAGTTGTTGTGGGCAGGCTCTCAGATCAGAGGAAAACCAGCCAGCCTGCCGCCTCTGTCTGAATCTACACCACAGAGGTGAGTTTGCTAACACACCACTAGTGTTGGTGATTGGATCAGTTACTGGTAGTGGTCTGACACCGTTTGCTGAGCTATTTTATGTACTATGTGTCCTATTCTCTATCTTCAGAAACAAAGTGGATGACCTCATGGAGCAAGAGGACCTGCTCAATCATGACAGCTTCCTGTCTGGTGTGGAATTTATATCATTTTAGTAAATCTTTTCCAATGGAAAAGCAATGCATTTCAACAGAGGAGATGCTTTCCCGAAATTCTGTTACTTACGTTTACTTTCATGTCTATGTTGCTGCATGCAGGTGACCCAGGCATACTGGCATGGTCTCCCTCCCACAGCCACCCAGTGCCACAGGACAGGTTTGTCCCAATAATGGGCACACCCAGTCAGTCGACTCCCAGGCTTATAGGGCAGCAAAGGCTTTCAGCGGTGAGCAAATGAATTTAAATGTCTGATAACTGAAAAGCTCCATTAAAAGGCATTCAATGTTATGTGTCTATTTTCAGTAATTCTGTCTTATCGTTAATTTAATGTCTTATTTAGGCTGTCATTGATGACATCCCCTTGAGGAACCTGGGAGGTGTTTTTGATGCAGTGAATGACTCGCGAAGTGCAAGTCCTAACCTGTCGCTGGCCAGCAACAGGTCAGTAACTTTACTCTCACTTTTCTCTGTCCAGAAGGAAGTGAAATCCTTGACTTCCCAGAGTGTTTTTTCTAAAATACACTTATCAGCCGCTTGTTTATTCTCACTCCTTTCTTTATCCCTTCCTTTTTCACATTGTAGCTCTCTGTCAGGCCGTCAGTTGTGCAATGGCATCACAAAAACAGGAAAGGCTTGTAAGAAGAGAGCCTTGCTGGGACAAGAGTACTGCCGAGTACATGAAGGGGGATATACCTCCTACATCAACACCTGAAAATTTTCCTCAGGTTATGATGTTGCAAGCAGGAGCTTTGTTGCTATTAGTCACTCTGCCAAAACTGGTGTGTGTGTGTGTGTGTATTTGTTGTGGAGTAATTCTGTTCCATGTTTTGTGTTAGGATTTTAAATAGGGTAAAATGGGCTTAAAAGTTAGAGATTTTATGTTTTTTATATATTTTTACTGTTTAACACATTCATATAGTGGTATATTTAAGTTTATAATAAATTATTTTTTTTTTCACCATGTATGAATCTCTTGTCATTTCTATAAACAGGCTGTAGTAGCCTTATTAAGCATTGTCTTATCACATTTTATCTGTATGGTAAGTGTAATATATAAAACCTTGTAAAGAAACTGATTTTCAATAAAAAAACATTAAGACATAGGTATAAAAACATTTTAATCAGGAAACAAAACTAAGATCATTGATTGACATAATAAATATCCCAATCCACCCAGTTAACAGCAGCATATACCATAACCAAGACAAACAAATCATTGTGTTCACCCAATAAAGCATTTAGGCAACAACAGTTGGCCTTTTAAGACTTCAATATCCATACCCCACAAGAATGTCATACAGACTAGTGACATATTAAACTGCTCAAGTGTATTTAAAATCAACAGGAGCTTTGAATTACAAAATGTGCCTGCTTCTCAATTACAAGACTTAAGCAACTGATTTACAAATGAACTGAGTAACACCAACCCTCAGAAGAAGAAGAAAAAAAAAAAAGCAACTGAAAGTTGCACATAATGAAATATGTCTATGATCATACATTGTGGTCATAATGCCTGCATTGTGTAACAGTTTGGACAGCTGACACTGGGATAGGTTGTACTGTTCTGATATAGTATGTTGCATTGGTGCAGATTAAAACTGACATCACACTGATGTGATATTCAACCACACAGACTGTGGGCAAGTCTGTAACAACAAAGTTGCTGATTGCCTAGTGCTGCAGACATTACAGAGAGGTGAGACAGACTGTCCAGCTCAAAACATTCACACTTGGAGTGTATAGACATAAATGACACAACTATAATGACAGTGACACACTTCACTTACAACGGTGTTCTGTCTGGATGAATAAGTCATCTTCAACTCCCTCACCAGTCACTACCTCCACCAATGCCCCTTTCTATTCTTGCTCCCCAGAGAGCATACAGTGAATTCACTTGGACTTTCCCAACTTGTTTTGAAGACTTCATTTGCGAGCTGTGTCATAGTTGGCAACAAACCAATCACAGGTGTCCTTCAAAGCTGTAAGTGAGAAAGAAAGAATTAGTGAAGGCATGCAACAGATGTAATTAAAAATCTGTTTCCTGTCCTTTTCAAATAATTTACATTTCACACTGGTGACATCCACTCAGGCATGCACACACAGACAAGTGAATGAGCCAACTGCACCTTTGTTAAAGGGTGTAAAGGAGAAGTTTGGCAGGTAACGGAGCAGCTTTGCGTTGCTGGCTGTCTTCTTGAACTGTCCATCTGCTTTACTGGTATCGTACTGGAGGTCAAAGGTCAAGGAAATAACATGGACCCGATGTGACTCTTGTCAGTATTGAAAGTAACAAGTGCAAGCAGCTGAAGTCATACAAATCCCAGTTGTTTCTTCACAGGTTAATTGCATGATGATGCCACTAGTTAAAACAAAAAAGGAAGGGAAAAAAAAGAAACAGGCAGACAACCAACCTGATTTTTATCTGCTTGCTCCAACATCTCCTTGCAGTGATTAAATCGATTAACTTGCTTCATAAAAAGGATACCACCACTTCACCTTTGAACCCCAGTGCTGCCACAACTGCATCTGCTGCTTCTTTGATGGACACCTCATCTTCCTCCCCAACTAGGAACATTGAAAAGAGAGCAATATACGATGTAATCGCTATACTTCGGCTTGATAATAATTCAATTCACTTTTCGTTATAGTGACTGCGTATGAAAACTCACCAGAAAGTATGATTGGTTCCACTTCATTATACTCCCTCAGAACCCACAGGAAGAGGCGAGCCAGGTCCAAAGAGTAAATGAACTGCCTTCTGGGAGTGCCAGAACCCCATACCACTAAAGGCTTCCCCTCCTCTATCCAACAAAACAATACATGCATGCACACAAACACACACACAGTCAAAAATAGTTTAAATCAATCCATTTTTCCCGACTCCTGTGCACTGCTCCATTTACATTAGCAACTTGGGGCACGACAACCCTAGTTATTAATTGTTCTTGTTCATTCATGTAAGTGCTCTCAATCTTATGTCTACAGACTGAGAACATGACTGACTTCAACTCTGGTTGTCAAGCCCGGAGATGCTAAAGTCAATGTAGCCAAAGAGAAACATCAGGGCTTACTTTGAGCAATGTAAGCTTTGTGTATGAGGCCTGGTAACACGTGGCCGTCCTCAATGCTGAAGTTGTCATGGGGACCGAACACGTTGGTGGGAATCACAGCTGTGTAGTAGCGCCCATGCTGCTGAAAATATGCCCTGCAAATCAAACACAATTTGTCACAATTTCCATGCGTGTGGCAATGTACAGGGTGACCCTAAAAAACGGGAATCTTTGAAGTGCGTATTGGCAGACATGAGCAAGTGGCAGCACAATTTTAAAAAAATGAATATTCCATCATTGTTCTTAAATGGCATGTTTTAAGGTTTCAATTACTATGAATAAAATATTTTTCTTCCATCACTCTTGGTTTTATTGGATTGTTAAAAAGTTCCCGTTTTTTTGTGTCACCCTGTATATACAGAGATCAATGCATTACAGTATATAAGCAACAATTTGAATAGATCTGCATACCTATTGTGAACATCGATCATTCTCTTCGCATAGGCATAGCCAAAGTTTGACTCATGAGGTGGGCCATTATGAATCTGGTGCAAAGAGATAATAGACCATTAACTTTCAATTACAACCCAGATACAGACCAGCAAACAGCATGGCGTAACATGCATGCAAGAGACTCTTACCATGGTCTCATCAATGGGGTAGGTAGTCTTATCAGGGAAGATGCAGGTGGATAGGCAGGACACCACTTTGACCACACCCACTTCATGTGCTGCCTGCAGCACATTATCATTGATGTAGATATTGTTTCTCTGTAGGTGGGAGATAGGGTACATCAACAGCTATTAATGACTCCTCTGAAAATAACTTAAATTGTGAGATAAGGACAGCATTCTCTTGCACCACAAAAATCAAATTCCAACACATCTCCAGTTAGAAAGCTCCAAAACCAGTTCAACGGTCTGTGAAATCTAATCATTTCCTTTGAGCTGTGATTTTCTCATACCCAGAAGTCAAGATTGACCCTCATGTTTTTGAACAGCCCTCCAACCATAGCGGCCAGGTGGATGATATGGGTGGGCCGATGCTTCTGAAACACTGCCCGTGTCTCCTCCATGTTCCTGAGGAGGGGCAACACACACAGGATGAGGATTTCAGTGTGGGTTTGCAAATACTGAAATATGTGCGTGTAAGTATGTGTGTGTGCAGGTTGGTGGTGGAAAGTTAGTACTGCTAGCTTGTAGAAGTGAGCTCTCACATGAGGTTAGCATCCTTGGAGGAAAGGAATGTCCATTCTTCGCCCTCCTTGCCACCACCCTCTTCTTTGACAATATGTTGTATGGCCCTACCCACCAAGCCAGACCCTCCAGTCACCAAAACCCTCATCGGACCTGAGTGATCCCCCACACTATCCATCTAAAGGGTGAGAGAGAGAGAGAGAGAGAGAGAGAGAGAGAGAGAGAGAGCTTAACTTGTGAATTAAAATGCAAATGACACAAAATAAGTATCATGACAGTCATTACTGCTACAGTGACGCCAACATTTTATTGAACAAAGAGTGGATTGTTTTGAACTGGCAAGTTTGAACTGTTATATGATACTGACATCACGCCCAGGTGGGTGTTATCAGAGTTTATTCTGGCGCAAGACAACAGCACTCCTTGTAAATAAATGCCACGTCACCCAGCACCTCATGGACCAGAGACATATTCACTTCCCAGGCGGACCAGGGCTGTAAGTCTAAGTGCCATGGAGAGCCAAGAGGCTGCAGGTTTTCACTGCAACCAAAAACTCCAGCAGGTGATTTCACAGATTAGTCTCTCCTCTCTGCTTTAAGGTGGGGTAATCAGCGAAATCACCAGTTTTAGTTTTTGATTGGGATGAAAACCGGCAGCCTCTTGGCTCTCCGTGGCACTAGCTGGACACAGGTGCAATACACGGAGCGGCAAATCAAATCTAAGTCTATCTAAGTGGCCAGAGTTAACATTAGCTACTGGGCTAAAGCAAGCCAAGCCAGACTCTCAAATATAACGGTAACTGATATTGAACAAAGTAAGCGAGCCCGAAATTATATACTTGACGTAAACTCGTGTAAAAGCACACGACGGTGAGCAAGTGTCAGCATGACAGGACAGCAGCTACCTGCTTGTCAGCCAAAATCACCTGAGGCTGACGACTCCTGTAGCAGTAAGTGTCCAATCAAGACAGCCGGGCTAGCCAACACTTAGCAATACATTAGCTGAAGTTGATGTTAGCGATACTTAAATAGTTGCTATTAACAGTTACAACACATATAATAATGTTACACTTCTTCTACGGGTGTGACACAGATGCCAACTCACTATGCTACCTGTAGGATAAGAAAGTACGTGAGGTAAATAGTAGTTTTCTTACCACTACGCTGTGGACAGGAGACCGTGTCCACGTCGACGTCAAAACACAACACAATTTAAACAGAAACGGCTTCCGGTCAGATCCTTCAAAATAAGCCCCTCGGAATACGAAAATGAAACTAAAATAATAGAATATGGCCGGGGAGAACGAAGAGAGCAAAATTGCTTATTCCATTAAAAAAAAAAAAAAAAAAAAAATCTTGTCGTCACAGCATATGCAGTAGCCATGCATAATTATATGCAACGCTAGAAGAAATAGAAATTACATCAAATTTATGTCAAACAACTCTTAGCGCCCATTTACTCTCAACAGCTATAGAGTTAGGTTTAGAAGGACAAAAATAATTTCCTTTCTTTCTTCTTAATTTTACTCTACCGTAATGATACCACTGATAAGACATGACCATGATTTGAGCCTTTTATTTTCAATGTAACAACTTCCGATAACCAATAGTTTTCAAAATAAAAGCCGTCCAGATGATGCACATGTAAGGTTTCGTAAAAAGCTGCACGAAGGACAGCCCGCTTTGGTGTCCTTTTCCCTGTGAGGACTATAATTAATACTCTCCTTTGAACATATTACAGTTTTGGGCGCTTTGAGATTGTTTTTTGATACTGGTGTCTCAAAACCATGTCATTTAGTAATCATGTGTGCCACCTACTGGAAAGAAAGAAAGGTGCAACTAGGACAGCACTGACTGAGCACATACTGAGGTTGATGCTGTCACCCAGCTCAGTATACTGCGTATGTACTTCAGTTATAGATCAGCCTCATCTACCTAAATACCAACCTGAACAGACCAAATGTGAAATTTACTCCACCTACCCTCACTATCACATTGTGCAAGAGACCAAAAGGGAGTGAATTAAGCTTTGTAGGCAGGTTTGTGTCTTGATTACTTTATTGCTGTTAAAAAGATGCTGCTCCTTATTTTAGCTAATCAGATCAGTGCTAGGAACTAGTGCTTTAAAGTTGCAGTGGACTCTCTGCTGCTGGGTTAGATCATGTCACCAGTGAAAACGCCTGCCTGCAGCTGAAAGGATTCCCTTTGTTTTTCCAGGAATGCTGATTCAGAGAGTTTTATTTGCATTGGCTTCAGCTCAGTTTGAGTTCTGCATGGTCTAAATTCCTTTTCCAAGACTGGTGGGCCAGTACAATTTTATTAGACAGATTAAACAAGTTCTTGTAAATGTCTGAATTAAATCAACACTTAAAAATGTATTTAGGTTTCATTGTCAGTGCATTATAAAAAGTGAATCGGATACAAAAAGTGATGCCGATGCAGTCCATCATGAAAACAATGCAAAGAATTCTGTGTCAGTTCTCTGTACAAGTGCAATATGAAATTTCTCTGGTAAGGATAAACACCGAGAGATACCGGTCAATGGTTTGTAAAAGTCTTAGATTGAATGTAATTTTGTTTATTTATGTTTTATTTCAAGCATTCTATCCCTAACATTGGGAACTCACTGTATTGTTTATATTAAACAAACAGCGCATCAAAAAGTAGCTTATATGTCCATTATTATATGGAATAGCTATCCATGTCAGTAATAAGATAGATGCAAATATGTATTAGCAAAATATGGTTACAACAGAAAGCGTGTTGAACAAAGCACTTCCTTAAGAGAATTTTCAACATTTTTCTTCATGTGAATTCAACTTCGTCCTTCCTATGGCTGGCTTGCCTACTGAGGAGAGGAGAACCTGCCAAAGAATAGAATGGACTTGGTCTTGTTGTGTCTAATGAAGAAGAGGAAGGGGTGGTCTGCGGTGAAGCGTTCTTCTCTCAGCGCACAAAAGGCTGCTATACCAGCTGTGGCTGCAGCAGCCTCTGTGCCCTCCTCGTTCACCTCCACAAAGGCCTTGTGGGCCACCGTAGACAGGAAGAGGCCTCCCGCGCCATTCATTCCGGACAGGTCTGCCGTGTCTCCGCTGAACACATCTGTCATGCCCAGTTTGGCCAGAGGCTCCATCAGCTCGTACTGCTCCTCCAGCTTGAACTTGGGAAGATGAACTATGATTTCTGAGTGGATGTCCATGTTTTCTCTGTTGGTCCACTCATCCAATCTCTCCTGGGTTAGCTCATTCTCCAGCTACAGTATCACACATACACACACACACACACATTTCATTGCATGTCTCTCATATTTACAGACTAAACAGAGTTATCACAAAGTATGCGTTCACTGTTGCCCGATGAAATATCATTATTTTTGTGTAGTGTAAGCTGTGTCTCATTTGCTCAATGTTTAGCTGGGTAGATGTTACAACTGAAAATGTAAATGTGGAGTTATTATCTGGTAAGTCATTAGTTAGCTCACTGTTACACATCTCCAAGAGGGAAAATAAGTCATCACAGTTCACAGGACATGTGGTATATCTCCCCTTGTACCAGTTTGCTCATGAAGTTAAACAGAGCAGACAAGGGGTCTTTTCGTCAGAGGATGTCTGTTTTTGGATTGTGTACCTGGAGCAGGGGGTCAGAGCACTCTGTAGACTCAAAAGGCAGCAGGATGAACATGCTGAGCTCTTGCTGCATGTAGGGCAGCTCCAGGATCTGCAGCCTGTGCTCCGGGATGTAATTGAAGGGCAACTTTTTCATCTGGTACATCATCTGGACTGGCCTGGTCTCATTCTGACACACAGGAAACACAGACAATCAGGAAATCTGACCACGTTAGAGTGCACTGAAAGTTATTTCCCAAGTTTCAAACCAAACCAAACTGTATCCTGAGAATGAAAATTCATCTTGTGTAATGTTCATCATACAGTCCATATTCATCAGTGCATCTGTACTCACCTGGTTGACTTTAAAGGGCATCTCTTGGGTGTTTTCCTCATTAAAGCGGTTCATCCAGTTGCCTTTGAAATAGATGGCATTGACCAGGGCCAATCTTGTCATACTGCTGACTGTGCCTGGCTTCAGAAGATCTTTGATCTTATCTGAAAGGAAACACACAAATTGACCACTGAATGCTTATCGCTTATTCAGGAAGGCAACAGAACTTTTTTTTTTTTTTTTTTTCCTGAATGCATCACAGGAATAAACATTATTTCATGTTAAGGTGGATATTCTTACTCTCGGTCTGCTGCTCCACCCAGCTGTTGATCTCCACCCTGCAGTCTTCGGGGGCCCCGATGAAATTTACAGCCTTCAGGTCTGCATCATAGAATTTCTGTGTGGCATCCAAGAATTCCTGCAGGAAACAGAGTGAGTCTTTGAATCCGCACAGTCCGACTGACCTGATCTTTTGCGTTGAGCAGATGTGTGAAATCTCACCTGGAGGAAGTTGGAAGTATTTTCTCCATAAAGGCGGTTGGCTAGTTTCAGGATGTATGAAGCGGATGGTGAGTTGATGGCAGCGTTGAGTGTTTGGAAGTCTGTGTGGATGTCTTTATCCAAGCTGAATGAGAGGGCCTGTATGGAATTCAGAGAACGAGTTTCATCAGAAAAAAAAAAAAAAAACATAAATCACCCCTAAAAAAAGAGTTTTTGCAGAAGGTGAATACAGATGTGAAAGCAAGAAAGCACAGAGAGTTCAGTGGCACGGGGATTTCAGAGAGGTTACCGCTGAAACCTCAAAATGTAACTGCTTGACAGAGAAAGTGATGTGATCCACAAAACACGGAAATGTTTGTAACTTTGTTCATGTTTTAGTTCGAACTATATTCTAAAGCAGGGTTCCATTAACTCAGAATTGCAGAACTGAAACTGTTTTTGAATGGATGCAAATGCAAGTTCTATTGTCAGAACATAGACTGATATTCAGCTCAAGAACATATTCAGGCTAATGTGTTAATAAACCTCTGTGCTGCTTGAAAGCGCCATAGATTTAACGTTATATGACTCCACTGCTCTATGTGTGACTGCCCCTTTTACAACCTTATCTTCTGTAGGGTCCTTTGTTCCAGAGGCAGGTAATGAGGTCAAAGTGCAGGTGTCCTTAGGGTTGGGGCTAGGTTCTTTCAGTAAAGTAACTTATCTTAGTTTTTCAAACCCATTTATGATTACCCCATTGACCGCTGAACCTGCAGCACATTCATATCAGGCTCAATACTGAAGCAACCGGTGAAATTATGGTCTCTGTGTCAAATAATCTGTAAATTGAGCCTTGGTCCCAAAATAGGGCACTTGTCCATAAAGTCCTCACTGTGTTCAAGCGTGAGAATGTCCTTACTTTTGCCATCTGGGTGGCTGTGTCTCCTTTGGCGCCCAGGTAGACCATAGCCAAGGCTGAGCTGATGCTCAAAGGGGAGATGAAGACATTCCCAGCAGGGTTGGCTTGGCTCAGAGCGCGGAACAGCTCTAAGGCAAAAACTGTGTTGGAACAACTGAAGTTGGCCATGGCCGCCTGGGTATGATCCTCCTGTGAAACGCATGAGCAAATTAAACTGCTGAGTTATTCCATCCTGTAACGATAGCCTACATTTACCTTTAGACAGGAAGTGGATTTCATGATTTATTGCGACAAAATAACCTACGTCGTAAGCACTGCTGACCACACACCTGAGCTTTTCAAACATAAACACTGAAACGCCGCATATGGTTTGGTCTCCCTCAGGCTTTGCAGTGATGTCTACTGCCTAACCATATGTTGGCATATGTTTACAACGCATATTGCGAAGTATTCACTGCGCAGTATGTGCACCGTCAATGCTGTTCACTCCTCAGCTCAAGCCTGCTCATACAGCAGGGCTATCCCGGAAATGAAGC
This sequence comes from Myripristis murdjan, assembly GCF_902150065.1. NCBI lineage: Eukaryota > Metazoa > Chordata > Actinopteri > Holocentriformes > Holocentridae > Myripristis > Myripristis murdjan. The sequence continues at coordinate 21,973,757 of NC_043983.1, read as the reverse complement.
CGTAAAAACATAGCCACCACAGGCAGTCAAATGCAATCCTGGCTAACCACTTCCATGTGAGCTAATTTGGGTAGATTACAAGAAACTGATCCACAGTAGGCTATTAACTGTGGTATGATTTTTTTTTTTTACCTGATCTTTCCACAGCGAGTGAAGCACGGGCACGCACGCGTCCGACCTGCAAAGTGAAAGTAACTTAAAATCAACAACGTTTCCGAAAAAAATAACCCTAACCCTAACCCTAGTGAGATGCCAACAGCAGGGTCCTGGCAAAGTGGGTAAACACAGGCTGCAGGCTGCTGGGCCAAGTCACCTGCTACCACACATTTATTGACCAGGGAAAATGCGGTGCTTTACAGTGGGTGGGGAATGTGGTGTGATAACTGTCAGGTGACGATAACATTATATAAGAGGAACGAACAATGGAAACGCAGATTGAATGAAACAGTGACACAACACGAATATCAAAATAAAACTTGGGATGTTGTTCTAGTGCCACAGGAGAGAAATGAGCTCATGAAGTTGAAGAGGGAGGCAGGCTGGGCACTGCTTCCCTGACGATGCTTGTGCCCCCTACAAAGATGGAAAGGACTTTTTTTTTCTCAGTGTAGGCTATGTTTTAGTGCACTTTGCCAATTTAAAAAAAAAAAAAAAAAACACAGTTTAAAGTCTTGCTGAAATAAAGTGTGGTTGGTTCGTTTGGTTGGTGTAAAGGCTGGCAGAGGTGCCCTGCCAAGTCTGTCACATAATGTTATCACAGACTTGTGGAATTTGCCCGTTCGCCAGCTGCACAAAAGAACAGCACATTTTACATTTGAGTTTTAAAAACAATAAACTGAGTTGAGTGAAAACGACAGTTGGATCACTGCGAAACTGATGTGGCAAAAACCACATGGCTACTGGGATGATATGTTTGCCAATCCCAAGTGTGGAAAAATAACTTTTCTGTGCACTAAAGCAGGCAAGCAAATCCCTCGTTTAAACTGCCTACTGTATTGAGACAAGTGTTGGTGAATTATTATTAACATGTATACAAATCATCTATACAAGATTGTCACAAAATGTGCTTTATACACAGCTTGGTTGTTTTGGGGTTTTGTCATAGTGAGAGGCGTTCTCATATTGTGCCACACAGGTGACTTTAACTTTTTGTAGCAGAGTGTTCTCTTCAGTCTTGGAAAAAATGTATTTAAGTTTATGCCAACAAAGGTGTGCGTGTGTGATTTAAGGTAGGGATTTAATCCTGTCTCCACCCATCATTAGAGACAATGAGATCTCACAGGCTGTCCTACGTCATCTTTGAGTAATTTTACAAGCAGTTGCGTTGGTAGTCATGGCTGAGGGGCCACAAACATTTCTGATTCATTGCAACCCTTGGACTCTAGACTTATACATCACATACTGTAACCTCCCTTTTACTGTCTGCCCTATAGAAGTCCTTATTCCCTTCCCTCTCCCAATTTTCTCCAGCGTTAAATCTATTCTGACTGGTCTAGGGGTGTCAGAATAGACATATTTTTACATTTATTTATGTAGTTTACTTTTCTTTTACTTCATTACTGGGAAAAGACAAAGACACATTTGCTCTATATGTGGCTGATGACCTAACAGTTAACATGAAACTTTCTCTCCAAATGGAGAGAGTATGGAATATAAATGTTTGGAACTCATTATTACAGTTCTGCCCCAAACCCTGTAATTATTGTTTTCTTGTTTTATTAGGATCCCTAGTAGCAGCCACATAACGACAGCTAGGCTTTACACAACGCAACAACAATCTACTTATACAATGCCATCAAAGATACAATACAAAAGCTAATACAAGTGTTCAGAAATAAATTGTGGGATCATAAAGGAAAAATATTGTAAAAGTTTATACTAATATGCCCAAAGTTTAAAGTTCTAATATGCACTGCATGCAGTGTGGGTTTAAAGTCTGTTTTCTAATATTTCCACTAGAGAGAGCCAAAGGGAAATGCTGCCAGGAATAAGGCCTCTCTTTTCTATTTCTCTTCCCTTGCCCCGTCTTGAGGATTACCATTCTGAAAGTTGTGAAATTATTGCTGCATCATTTCCGACTACAGGAGTTAGGGAATGATTTAGGAATTCCGGATTTCTCACAAGCCAGCTCAGTGGTGCCATTGCCACTACATTGCTGTGTGTGTTTGTGTGTATGTGTGAGTGTATGGAATTAAGATGTGAAGACTGATGTTCATGTTTGACAGAGAGCCATACTGGTGGGTCAGCCTGTCCTCCGTAAAGCCCCTCTGAAGAGGAAAGTCACATACCGGCCTCAGTCGCCTCCTTTCTGAGCTGTATTGCTCATAACAAGGACAGTTCCATTAGCCGCAGTGTCTCCATGTCCTCCTGTCAACATAGCCCATCATCACCAGGGCCCTGATGCTTTCCACATGCTCCTGAGCCATGTCATCTATGACGGCAAAGGGGATGGGGAAATGGGAGCTAGCTTTGTGGCAAGTGAGGGTGATGATGATGGAACATGATGATAGGACTGCCACATCGTGGTATAAACAGCTTTCACATTCTTTACATAAGTAAAAGCATGTATAACATAACAGAATAATACTGCATTAAAAGTAAATGTCCAGCAAGTAAAATTAGTATAGAAGTATAAGCAGTACTTAAACACCAAAAGTAGTCATTGTGAAAAATGTCCATTCAGAGTGTTAAATCATTAACCCATTATGTCATTAACCCATAGGAGGTATTTTAAGGTTACAGGGTGTCCAGGTGGTGCTAGACCTAACTACTCCATATTTGTCACTTACTTACGTACTTACGTACTTACTCACTTACTCACTTACTCACTTACTTACTTGTTACTACAGCTGTAAGTCAAATGTGGTGTGGTGTAAACAGTATTGTATTTTCCTCTAAAATGTAGTGCAGCAGGAGTGCCAAGTATCACAACGTAGAAATACTTAAATAAAGTACCAGTGCCTCAACAATGTACTTACATACAATAACTGAATAAATGAACTTACCCTTGTGCGACATTACTCCTTAATGTCAGACCTGGTGGGAATAAAGCTCCTATAGCTTATTATTAGGCCAGTAATTGCCACATGATTTTTACAGTGGTATACTTCTTTATTTTTCTTACTTTGAATTGTGGCAGTCCTTCCTGCTTCTAACAATTAATAATGAAATTGATTATTATTATTATTATTATTTGCCTCAAGTATTTACAATTTTATTAGTTAACTAAAAAAAGAAGTTGGGTAGAAATTGATGTGATGCTTATTTTTTTATATGTTGCACTTGACAGTAGGGTGTGTGTGTGGGGGGGTTGCCCCACATCTGCTGTCAGAGCGTATTTAAGCCCTCATAAATCTCAACATTGTTATTCTGACTTTTTTAAGAGCGCAAGATGAAAGCGAAGCAGGAGTTCAGCTTGCAGTAGGCAGCAGAGGGGGGGATTTCACATTGTTTGACTTATTTTACCTTTGTCCTCCGGAAAGGCACATGGCAGACACTCTGATGCCGCTGTCTCTGCCACACTCATCGTTAACGGTTATAAACTCACAGGGACCATGGCTTACATGATCTGGTTCTGCCCTAGCACAAATTACAAAACAAATAAAGGCCGGCGTCCCCTAAAGCCTGCCTACTGCACTGCGGCATTGGTGACACAGGGAATACAGTAGTCTGAATAAGACGGTGCTGTGGAAAAAATTCAAAATGTTTGAGAGAGAGTAAACACATGCAATATGATGAGCTGTTTGTTCCAAAATAACACATGGGCACTGTGAGTGTCAATCTAAAGCCAAGGTCTAGCAGCTTACCTGTACTGACCAATGAATTTATGAGAGATCAAATATAACTTGAACCCAACCCTGGACCATCCACATTACTTTGGGTTGGTGGATAAAGTTTACAGAGTTAAACTGCCTGTAGCCATTTACAAAGACTTACAACCTTCATAACCTACTTTTTAACTCAAGTTCTACAGTGTGGGTGAAATGATCGTGTGGTGGATTAATGGGCAGTTGTAAGTCTATATGTGTTTGTGTGTGTGTGTGTGTGACTGGCAGAATGCATGCTGTCTATGTGATACCATGGTAAATATGTCCATGGTATATCACTGGATACCGCCTTTACTTGAATGCTTACAATACTCATCCTAATGATGTCTTTTTAATGCTTGTCTCTAGTGGTTATTACTCTCTTTAGACGCAACCAAATAAGGTGTTACATAGCTGATGCAGATGCTTGAAAGATTCCACACCTTAGTTTGAACCAACATAAAAGATGATCACTGTGCAGCATCTCCCACCACGTATGCTCAGATTTCTAAATCCATCAAGCTAAGCACTTTAAGTGAAACCAGTTTAAGTTGTTTGAAATTAGATGCTGCTCCCAGACACAGTGGAAAAATACAGATTTCATATCTGATGCTCTTGTTGCTGAATATACACGTCTGATGGTAACTTCTGCCATTAGCACTTGGGAGCAATATGTCAGCAGTATCACACAGTAAGACATGCCAGTCAAAAAGGACAGGGAAACACTCTTCTATATACATGTTCAGTGTTATGTCTCTTGCTTGCAGGACTGTAGTAGAGCATAAATTCATCTACACTCATATTTACTAACATTTTTTTTACCCCGGTGGTAAATGTGACCCCAGCAATTCAAACCTCCAGAACATTATTATAATAAAAACTGTTACCCAAGTGTATGTGTCACATACTTTCTGTTGACTAGTGGGAATCGAGTCATGTTTTCCCTCCCAAATGTCACATGAAATGGACTGGTTCTCACACTACTACTGGTATGGTGAAAGCAGAGGGAAGTTTTTTCAAGACTATAAATGGCTTGTCTATAACAAGCCTGATACTTCCTCAGTATCAACCAAAACAACTAAAACAAATGTGTGTAAAATGTCGACATTTTTTATATGTTTTACACAGCTAAAAAGCCAGGGGTCACATAGACCTGCAACAAAACACCTATGGGTATACTAAATGTGTACAGGACATTGTTAATTTCATGGTTACCAGTTGTCCCTGTTAAATTAGGAAAAGTAATTAAATATGAAACAAAAAAAGATGTATATAGACACATTAAACATTGAATGGGGTCACACTGACCCCAAAGAAATAGCACGGTTAATAAGTGTTTTTAGTTGCAGAATACAGTTTTCCCCCGTTCTCAGCCTGATGTAAATCTCTATAATGGGACTTAATTATATATATCATAGTGAGCAGCATCAAACTGATGTCAGTGATAATGAGTATAGGATATTCTAAGGCAAAAAGCATAAATCAGCTCTTTTCTGAAAATTCAATCATATTTTGTTTATAATGATCTTTGTTTACCTCATGGTGATCACCAACTGCAGTTTACAGTTAACTGAAATTTTTATTTATCACCGTATCATCACTTGCCTGGACAATACAACCTTAAATAGATGCTACATATTTCCAATGAGTGCATGATGCTGTGCTGAATGTGTGGCTCCATCCTCTATGAACGCACTTCAAATCAAGGCACACATGATGCTCTTAATCCTGACAATCGAGGGAACCAGGTTTGTCCCTCCATATGCAATCTGCGGCAGACGACGGTGGTCAGCTGGCATGCCAGACTCCACACAGCTGTGACCTTCTCAAAGGATCACCAGGGAATCTGCCCTCCTGATTGAGATTCCAGGTAAGATTAAGTGAGGCCTTTGGAAAACTGTGTCAAGTATACAGTCGGTCACCTGCCAGCTTCTAAAGTGCGCATCTTTTGTTTTCTGGCTCGCGTGCAGTTAGTGCCCCAAAGATTTGCACTCTATGCGGTGTCAGTGGCCCTCGCAAAAGCTGTGATATGATACATCTTTCTAACTGTGCCATGACCATACCAGACAGTTTACACAACATATTAGTCTGAGAATTCACACAAAATACCACGCAGTAAACACGGCTTTCAAAGTTGCACTGACTGTACAACGTGGCCCATGAAGTTCAGCGTGTCTGCTTCATGTAAACCAGCCGGGGAAACTATGTGAAATGACTTTCTTAATCTATCTTACACTAAAAGCACTTCATCACTGACATGTCACCAGCCATCTTTGTTAAAGAGAAAAATATTCTTCTAGTTTAATGTGATTTTGGTTGCTTAATGAAGCTTGTGGTCTTCAAAAACAAACAGTCGTGGACCATTTAAAAGTGTTTAACAGCAGTATACAATATACCGTGGCCTATATAAACGCTGGTTAAATGCTTTGCGGCGGCCATAATAAAAGCAGACATGTTACTTCTTGAAATGCCCAGTATAACCAGCACCAAAAGGGACTGGCAGGTGGCGGGCATGTCTGACAACCAAGGTTTGTTTTGCAGTTGGCCTTCATATGTTTTCTTCACTAGGCTGATTATGGTGTTTAAAGATAATACTGTTTTCTAAAATTGCTCCTATTCTTTATTAAGTTGCATTTTGGGGTTCTGGAGTTGAATATCTGGGGTTTTACAGTTCCCAGAGAACATTGCTTTGATACGTGATTATGGCAATAGTTAAAATAAACTAACCACAAGTAAATCTGCTGAGGAACTGCTGTAAAAATCTGCTGCAGTAAAAGTAAAAGTTATCAGATTTAAAATGCACTGGGAGTAAAAGTTACTGAGTTACTTTTTCAAAAAAGTAATTGTGTTAGACCTGTGATCTTTTCCATGCAGTTACAGAAGGAGACAACACAGATCAGACTACAAGCCTTCAAAGACTCACAAATTTGCCGAGGGTTGACTGAAGTGAGGACCCTGTAGACTCAACAAACAAAAGCGTAATGGAAGGACATCATGCAGTGGTTGAGTCTGCATGGCTCTTGTCATAACTCACTGATATTATTCCTCTTTTTCCACACTTGTTCCACATTTGAGTCGAAATGGTCTCGATTCCATCGACCATCTGCAGTTTCTCATCATGCAGCCTTTATCGGAAATAATAGAAATGACAAAAAGTAGAACCAACAAAGTCTTAGCAGGTTCCTCTTCTCATCTTTGCTGACTGAGCGTTCATTGTGAAAAGTTCCACAATCTGTCATTTGTTCCCTGTAATTGATATGATTTAAAATGTAGTGAAGTACAAGACTCAAGCAAAAAAATGTACTTAAGTAAAATTACTGACTTTAAAAAGATAATCAGTGACATACGGTTACACAAAACATCTACTCAGTTATAGTAATATAAGTAAATATAACTACTTCCACCCCTGATTTTGAGATACTAAGCGAATAAATAAATAACAGACAGCACTATGAAGCTGTAAACTGTTTTTGTAATATTTCCCTCATAAATCCGTCATACAATATTTGGCCCACTGAACATGAGCATTGTCCCCTGTACCAAAGCATGATTAAAAGCAATAACACGGGTGTAAATGCATACTCAGACTATGTCCTGTGATCAATATGACCACGGCCTGAACATAATCTAATTGAAGTTGAGCTAAACATAGCACAAGAAGAAGTGCAAACATTTGCTCCAGTACAGCACACAGGGGTTGTTGTAAAGTACTGTTAAACCCTATGACAACCGGCAACAGTTGAGCCAATTAACACAAATAAAGAAGGTACAGGGACAGGAGGGCAACAGAGGAGTAAGAGAGTATTCAGTATCATGGGCGAAAGAGAGAGACGAAACTGACTACTGGAAAGGTCAGAAGAACAGCAGATGATGATGATAAAAAAGAACAGCTGATAATGAGAAAATCATCCGAAAGGCTCTTACACAGGAGAAATTTATGTAAGGCGATGAAGTGTCAACCCAAAACACATTTTGCTGCCAGCTGCTCATCCAAAAGCAGGGAATCCGTTTATGAAAATGTTGCTTGTGTGCGGGCAGAGGTTTTAGGAGAGCTAATGACTTAAACGCACTATTGCAAAGTTGCCAAGGGTTGATTTAAATGAGGACCCTTTATACTCAGCTGAGTGGACCGTGGAATAAGCACGTAATTTGAGTCAGTCCAGCAATGAGAACTACAGTATAGACTCGGCCACAAAATTACATGTTTATTTTATGTTTTTTTTTCTCAGATGAATCTAAAGGGTCCTCACTTCCGTTGACCCTTAGCAACCTTTAAATAATTCATCCAAAATGACTTTTACTTTTGTTGCAGGAACCAAAATCCCTTTTGTCAAAATAACTTCTGTGCATGCATGTGTGTTTGTGTATGTTTGGGGATCAGGGGTGTGACCCTTCGGGGTTACAAGTCTCATAGCTGACCCATTACACCCCCACCATCCCCCCTCTCTCTCTTGCTCTCTCTCTCTCTCTCTCTCTCTCTCTCTCTCTCTCTCTCTCTCTCTCTCTCTCTCTCTCTATATATATATATATATATGTACCGAGTCCAGTTGGAGAGGTTCTTCATTTATTCCTACACAAAACAGCACAGGGCCTTTACAGCAGAACAGCAGAGATCCCATCGACTTAAGCCACAAAAAACACATATTTGTCTCCAATCTCAATTCTCCAGTCCCTCACAGGGGCTCCCTGACACCCTCCTCCCCCTTTAAAAACTCTGTTTCTTCTTTGCTCCACTGCACTCCTCTATCTCTCCTCAAGTCCATCATCCCTCCCCACGGAGGGACACATGGCACTCTGGCATGCCACGCGTTCCATTATAACAAGCCACATTCCCTGGAACGTTTCCTACGTTCTGTCCCTGCTTGTGGTCCCCAGGTCCCGGACCAGAGATCCCCCCCCTCCCTCCCTCCCTCCTCTGGTGCTACACAAACACCCTCTCTGATCCCCCTTATCCTCCCCTCCCCCCTCCCTCATGCTTTTGACTTACCCCGACATCTGTGGCTCCCACTGCAGAGTGCCACTACCAACCAGCACTGTCCGCTGAGCTCTCTCTCTCTCACTCGCTCTCTCTCTCTCTATGTCTGCACACACTGGATAAATCTGTCTCCTCCTCTGACTTGCCCTGTCCGCTGCACTGACCTGAGCAGGGAAGAGAGCATCCTGTCCCACAGCCACAGCCCAGGAGTCGTGCACGTACACACACACACACACACCAGAGGAGAGCAGAAACCAGGGGGACACCATCATACCCATGAGAGATATGGGAGGAAAAGAGAAGAAGATACTGGTTATTGCCAACGTACCCAACTACCAAGGGTGAGTTCTCTGTGGTTCTTACTTTACATCTGCCGTCATTTCAGAGAAGAAAAGCTTCATATCTACGAAATGCATGAAATGTGTCGGTACTATCATCATAATTCTTGCACTGGCCGCTCTTCCAGGTCATTAATGTAAATGGTCAAGGTGGGAATTTTTGCCCTTTGCAAAGTGGATTTCTGTGTTATTCTTCAGGGATGCAAAGCAATCTCAGACTTGCATAAATACCATGCTTAGAATTCTAACACCTCTTTTTCTGTGGTATCGGTTGCTTCCCGTGCAGAGAGCCAGTTGTCAAGTTACCCCGCACACTGACATTTGCTCCAGGACTGGCTTAGTTTCAGATAATCTTTGACAAACACATTTTGGCTGTCCTCTTGTCATCTATATCGAATTTAAAGACAAATCTAATTTAAAGACCATTCTCTCCAGTGATGCCAAGAGTGAGAGGACCATTTATACTGATTATGATTGCAATAATGTACAAGTTTGCAGCAGTATAACAGAACACTTCATCTTTTGGTTCTGCTGGGCAAAGCAAAATACAATCCCATGCTGTTGACTAAAATAAGGTCTCGGCTTTGTTCTTGGCAGAGTGGAAAAGTACTTTGAGGAGAAGTTCTACAGTTACACTCTTTTGCAAGGTTGCTGAGCTGTTGTCACTGTGAAGGATTGGAAGGGCTGTGAGCGCTGAATTTATGTTTAGCGGTGTGAATGATTGTATTTCTGGGTATGTGTGTGTGGATAAGTTGCAACAGTAGTGTGTATATGCTTTTAGGGTAAATATCAGTGCGATGACTATACAGACATATGCTTTAGTTGAGGAATTTATGTGTTTTATGAGAAGTATATTTGTTACGCGTATGTGTGTGCGCGTGTGCGTGTATTATATGTGTTATACTCGGGTTCAGACTGGGTTTGGGAAAATTTTGACGCTGTAAGGGAACACTCTTGATCCAACCATTTGCTCGAGACACCCTAGGGAGCGATTGCGATGATATACTGATCTGGGTGACTGAACTTGGCTTTAGCTGTGATCAAAGCCGCGGCGGGCTGGCAGGCTGAAACGGGGCCACCAAGAGGGAATGTTGGGTTTAGACAGAGAAAAATAACCCCGCTGATTACTTGATATTATGGTGACGGACAAACAACATTCTTAATTTGATCCTTATTAATTTGCAAAGTGGATATGGTCCCTCTGGTATTTCATATATCTCACCTAATTAAGGAGTGTGGTGTTGGAAATATTATGTTTATTTATTTATCTATTTTCCCACTGAACGAGGTGGCATTTGAAGAGTGTGCCCATCAGCAGAGGGTATTAGGAGATCTCCTCTTGAGGCTGCCCTAGAAAACTTTTGATCAAGCACTTAGGGATTATGCCCACATACATTACATAAATATGAAAAGACACACACTCACATGTCCACAGAGAGATGTGTCCCCTAAATTCCTATGGTTAAGGCTTTAATCGATGTTGCCATGCAACTAAACCTGAACAGCAAAGGCCCCAAGACAAAACTGTGGTGCTGACTATCCATTCGAGGCTTCCCCTCCTAGTTAGGGTGTGCCAGGCTAGACCTCCTGTCCAGGACCTACACTTATATAAGGCCTGTAAATCTGTCCTGCCACTGTCTCTGCCCCCCATATATAACAAACCAAGCATAGTGGTGTTAGGACTTGGATTACATATGGACATATATACATACATGGCAGACTGTGTCTTCCCACATAGAAGTGACAGCAACTAGACAAATCTAAGACGTCCGTTAGATATATAAAGTGGAGGCTCGTTAGACTGAAATAATTTGGCTGAGTAATTTCATGATGTGTTAAATGAAATGTTATTTGAAGTTACCGTCTGTCAGAGTCTACTGTGATCTTTTGGAGGGGCTTGCTTTTATTTCTAAGCAGAGTCAGATAAAGCAACCCTCTGCTTCCTCAAGTAGAAAACTGAAAGTATCCTGCCTGAAATTTTAATTTGCCAATTTTCTTGTGGATTATATGTTATGACATCTCTGTTTTAACTATGGGTCAGGATACTTTCATATGCTTGTCATATGCGTGTTTCTCGCCAACAAGTATATTAAATACACTTAAAATATATAAAGTATAAACATAAATGAATATATATAAAGTATTTTAAAGTACTTTTTAAAGCACATTTTCACTGTCCTCACCCTGTTATTGCACTGTTACCGCCCCTGTTGCCATTTTATGTCCCTGTCATCACTAGGGAAGGTATATAGGAGAAAGACATAAGGGAGCGGTGTTTTCATATCATCACCTGTTGCCTCCATCTTGCCTTATTTCGCTCTCTGACAGTTTCTATAGTCCCCGGCTTGTACAATGTACAATTAAACTATTACAATAAACCCACAGCTATTTCAGGACATTGATTTAGCACTTGGACACAATCCTGTAGACTGGGAAGTAACTATACAATACCAAAAACATCCTGATGGGGTTTCCTCCTATTAGCATTATCGCCACAATCAACACTTATCGTGTGTATGGTTATCCATTCCTCTAACCCCCTCACAGACAACCAGTATAAATAGATGCTGAGTTATTCGATGCCTGCGGGTAGGTTTGCAAGGCCTGTTTTTGATGGCGATGTTTGCTATCATCACTGTACTCCTGTAGCACATTTGGCATTTTAGGGGGCAGTTAAATGATGCCCACCTCCAGCCCCCCCTTTTCTTTCTCTTCATCTTGCCTCCTCTACACACGCTACACACACACACACATACACACATCATCTTCACGATTCATGATTACTTGAAGAGTTATGAGACACATGGAGGTCCTCCTATCAGTTACATGGAGGGATTACAATGGAGAAGACAGATAGGAGTCCCCCTGCTGTTTTATAGAAAGGGATTACCAATGGCAGGCAAGCAAAGTACACATACATAAACTACAGCATTGCTTGGACAGTGACACACTCACCACTTGTGCATGCATAAGTACGCATATAAGTGCAGCCACATTCCATACACAATACTCTTACATAACATTCGCCTGAAGCAAACAACTGCAATGAGTCAAAGTGACCACAACGGAAACTAGTCTATTGTGCTTTAATACCCCTCTGCCCGGCAACAAGCATTGTAACAGGTCTGCCATTTAACGGTTTTTCACGGACGGAGGCTTTCCATTTCTGGTTATAGCCTGCCCCCTGACCTACAGCTCTAGTATGGTTTCCCCAAATAAACCCTTTAAAGTGAGTGACCCGGGGTCACCGAGCCTCCCAGAAGCATCAAGGGTCTACAGGGCGAGAGCAACCTCACCCCAGCCGTCACCGTCAAAACAGACATGCTAGATCTTGAAAGTCCTGGTTAGAAACACCAGACCTTAAGGAACAAGCAGGGTGGTGGTCAGGTCAGACAACTGTCACACTTTGCAGTTGTCCCTGACACTTCTTTATTAGGTCGGGTGAGATTATGAAACTTACAAATGCAGTCTCTTTTGATTGTTACATTTATTTGCATGTTGGTTTGGATAATGGCATCACAATTAAAAATTGCTTGTCACAACGTCCAGTAAACAAATTTGTAATGCGGACTGTTAAGTTGACCGACCACATATGTATCAACAAACTTTTAAGACGCTATCTTTGTTGTCTTCTTATAAGGCAGCTTGGATAGAGACAAAGTATGAAAAGTGTAAAACTCAGCAGGTGTAGAAGAGAGTTGTGTTGAGATGAGTGATTTGGCCTGTTACTAGGCTACATCGCTGGCCTACTGCTGCCAGGCTGGTCCATGGTAATGAGCCTGTCCAAACATGATTTGTGACCAAACAGGGCATGATGTGCTTTGCTTTCAATCTATTTATATTCCAGTTAGCTATTCTGTCCAAAATATATGGTCGTACAAAAAAGTTACAATATACTTTGTGGAACTGTCCAAAGTGAAGTTATTTTCCTTTTTGCCCAAATATAAAACATGATACTTCTTCCTGGTGATAAAATTCAGCAGTTATTATAAGGTTTCCACAAAAAAAATGAGTCAAGATTTTTTCCTGTCTAATCCCTCCACTAATTTGTACTTTCACAGGGATAGTTCATTGTGAAAATGTCCTGTCATTATGCAGTAATTCATATTAATTTGTATCATGTGCTATGCATATTGTTATAACCCTGTTTCAGCATTCTACCTAATTATCAATATTCATTCATTTTTCAAACCGCCCACCCTAATGAGGGTTGTGTAGTAATTAGGAATATTGTAGCCATTTGTGCCATATATTAGAATTAGTAAACAAAACACAACACAACACAACAAAACAAAACAAAACAAAACAGCACGTGGTGATGCAGTATTTGAAGTTATTGAGTTTAATAGGATCTATATAAGGATCAGTGACAGGTGCCCCCATGGCCACTCTTGGTTTTACTGCTGATATTGAAATCCTACCCTGAGACAGCCCCTGATGCTGAAGAATTGGCCCTGGTCGCTACATATTCATCTGAGGCTAGTAGACCAAGCTGAAACTACAGACCCTGTCTGACCTCTGTAATTGTAAAGCATAGGCCGGGTATTTACACTCAGGGGATATAAATATCCCTGGTGATCTGCTATAACTCCCCCTGAGCCTCAACAGGTAGAATACAGCAGAAAGCCGGCTGTCGCCAGCAGGCGTCAGAGCAGATTCCTCCTACACATCATCAGTCATTCCATTTAGATCTGAGGGCATATCCACTGGCAGGCTTCTTCAAAGCAAGACAGCAATGCCATTTCAGTTGTCTGCCCTCACGCTCCCACATATAGACTGATTCAGTGTAGATGAATCTTTGATGGCAATGTAATTCACACTGTGTAGTTACATTAAAAAAAAGAACAATCAAACCTTCTGTGCAATTGTAGGTCAGACAAGAAGGCTCTGTGCAATGAGTCTGTCTCTGGGAAGAAGAATGGAAGGATCCATTCATCAGGAGTGCCGCCACCGCCACCAATCCCCATGTCACCCATTGCTGAGAAGATGGAAGGGCTGAAGGCCATCCGTAACCGTAGCAACAGCCTTCGTTTGGGCCGCCTGGCATTCTACCGACACCTGGAGAAGGTGGAGACCATGCGCTGCTTCTGGGAGCTCAAACATGTGGAGTTGGAGGGAGGCAAGCATCAGGTAAATTACTCCCTCTTTATAGTCCTCACTCTTAATGTAGAGGCTTTACATCCATACCCCTTATAGCCTCTCCCTAAGAACTGGGCTGAACATGATAACTATTAATCCCTACTGAGAAAATTCATTTTTACTTTCCACCCCATTTTCACCTTCTTCCTTCAGTGTCTTGCTCGAGGACACTATGGCAGGGTAAATTCTTTCAGACTGCTGCCCTCAAGAAAGCGCTAAAATGGTTCAGTCCTGGTGCAACTCAACAACCTGAGCTAAAGAAAAAAGACATATATAGTGTTGGAGTGTTGTACCAAACTGTGAGAGCGTGAAACTGAATGAGAGCAACTCCATCACTTTGATGGCTGTATGGGATCTTTGTTATGGACTATTAGTGCCCCCTGGTGGCAAACGACACCATGTGTCCAATATGAGCCAAAATCAGTAGTCGGTTCAGAAAGAAGGAATAAAGCAGCCTAAATAAGAATCTATAAGACACAGCCAAGTCTATTTTGGTTCCAAGCACCTGCTGGCAGGCACAGCATGCCCCAACAGGTGAAATGCAACAAGCTCACTAGAGGGAGCTGCAGATGTTTTTTGCCTGTTTGAACCCCCTCAACTTACTCTCTCCCTCACACACACACACACACACACACACACACACACACACACACACACACTCAAATAGTGACACAAGTATTTGGCACTCAGATGATGATGCACACAGACCTTGTAGCCACAAGGTGGTGTCTCTGGTCAAATTTGTTGTCCTTAGTAGATGTGTGGAATTGGTTTATTATTATTATCCTCTGCATGAAGCAAGTGGTCATCATGACAGTCTATCTAAATGAAACTGTATATGTATATGTATAGTCACTATAAATGACTGTCATTGTTTCATACTTCCATTAAAAAAAATTAAAGACACATGTAACAAGAGACGATGTTACCATGGGCTCTACTCAGCACAAACACAGTCCGAAGCATGTCTGGTTACTTGTAAGCTTTAATTGGTTCCCACACACACACTTTCTAAACACAAATAATCTCTTTCTTTCTTGACTCCTCCTCTCACCTGCCCCATCTCTCCAGAGGGCACAGAATAATGAGGAGAGCAGCCGTCCTCACCGGCTCCAGAGTGTGTGTGTGTGTGTGTCCCAGGTCCAGCACACTACGCATAAAGGAGAGAGCATAATTAAACAACATGTAACACCTGTATCAATGAAGCTCATCCTGGCACTGCTGCTATGAGCCTCTCCCACCCAACTCTCCCCTGCAGCTGAGCTCAGACCACACAACAGCACCACAACACATTAATACAATAACCATTCAAAAGTTTATTAAAAAAAAATATGATCTTGGCTGATTTTTGAGAAGCTTTACAATAAAAGTAACAGATTTAATTTACATCAGAATCCATACACTTCTAATCATGGACAATCAAATCCTTTACTTTAGTAAAAGTAATAATGCCATAATAAAAAAATAAAATATTTTAAGTATTTTAACATTGTTGGTCCAATTACTCAATGTACTGTTAGTTCATTATATACTGTTAGTTTAAATTAACAATGCAATATAATTTGATTTGCATGTAAAACTGGAAATGCTCAAGTAAGTATGAGTGCCTTCAAGTCGTACTAAAGTACAGCCCTTTAGAAAGTGTAGCTAGTTACTTTCCACCTCCACACTCAACATATGCTCTCTGTAAAGAATTCAGCCACTGTTTTTATCTTAGTCTAATCCTGCCTTATCCAAGTGAAGAAAAGCTGGAGCCATGTTTGTTTTGTGGGAGTGTTTAAATTTTATGGCTTTTTTTCTGGTTGATCTATAAATCAGTGGCGCTTTCAAAGTGACCACCAGACAGGGTTCAGTGAAATGTTCCCGTTAGATGGGAGGCACTGGGTGTAATTTAAGATCCTCAGTCTATCAGAATGCTGAGCCATCACCTTTCTCGTTGCTCTCTCTCTCTCTCTATCTCTATCTCTCCCCCGCCTCTCTTTCCCTGTCTCTCTCAGTTCTTTCTTGCTCAATAATAGATATAGATGTCATTGCAACACACACAGTAATCATAAACATGCCAGCTCCACAGATCCACCAGCCTCAGTCAGACCTTGCAGCTCCGGTCCAGCTCTGTGCAGAGGTTCTCCTCAGATTCCCAGTGGGGATTCTTTCCTCTGAGGGGTCCTGCTCCATAACCCCTGTAACCCTTGCCCCTCCCAGCTGTTGCTGCTTTTTAAATGGCGCTTACTTTGGAGTGCTGTACTCAAAAAAAAAAAAAAAAAACTGATAGTTTTGGACACACCCTACATATACTGCTCTTGTAATAACTTCCAATATGGGGCTACCTGAGAACCATTTTGTGTTTGGTTTTAAATAATAAAACTTGAAAACTTTGGTATCATCATGTAGCCAGGTCTTCTTTAATCAGTTTCAGTGTTAAATTTGGTATAACTATGACTCTAACAATTACCATTCTGTCATGGAGGAGGGATAATATTGGGAATGATCAATTGGACACAGTTTTTCTGCCATTTACATGATTTTGGTTTTCTTTGGAAAACCTCAGAAACATAATTTTAAAAACAGGGAGACACACAGTAGAACACAGACCTCTACCAAGGTCACAACTTTAAGCTACAGCCCTGTTTGTGCTAAGCTATGTAATGCTGTTGTCATAGGACACAGTCTTTATGGCCAATCAGCGGGGAAAATTGGTCAGTACCACCTTAACCCCTGACCAGCCTGCCACTGGGTTTCGTGACGTTATATTGATGCATTTGGAAACTATGGCACATTTTTTGCTCAGCCCTGCCCCCTAGAGGCAATGTTCTTGTCATAGAACATGTCCCTCTTGGCTAATCAGTGTGGAAAATTGGTCAGCACCACCTTATTCCGTATACAACCTTTCCACTGGGTTTCATGTCGATGCATTTGGAAACCACAGCCCTGTTTATCAGAAGCTCCACCCATTGCTAGGACACTTCAAGGCTGATTGGCCTGAAAAGTTCATTCCTTCGTCGCCGGCCCATGACCAACCCGCTTACCAAGTTTTGTGCAATCCGTCCAGTGCTTTTTATGTTATGGACAGACAGATGGATGACTGGACAAACAACATCTAACTCCCTGCCGGATGTGTCACCTCCCAGGCAGAGGCAAAAATGGCAGACTGACCAGTTCTGTTTGCACATGGCAGGTTGTTTTGGGCAAAGTCAGCCCCCTGAATTTATGATAGGACCCTTGCACTGTAAAGCCCTTTCCAAGTTTTCCAAGCTATAGGCAGGAATCTATTCTGTGCAATGGTGATGTTACGCCATTCAGCATAAATCGTAGCACTGTCCACACTGTGTTTAATATGTCGATTATGTATAGGTAGGTGTGTTTCTGGGTGTGTAGGCCTATGTGTATTTGTGTTTGAGGGATCAGGTACTTTTTTATCCTCTCTCACAGAGTGCGAGCACAGTCGTCTCACTAATGCCACTTTGTGCTGTTGTTGTGTCATTATGTTTTTGCATAATTGTCTATGTGTGGAGGTACAGAGGGGCTAAGCCAAGTCCTGACAGATATACTTAGTGACCCCTGGACATAGTAGGACTATGCATGCATGCATGAAGTGCTGTGTCTGAAGTTAAAGGATACCACCGGGGTCTCACTAACATGCCAGCAGTAGCAGGCATCTGACTCTGCGTACAGCAACGACACCCTGAACCCAACACCACCTGTCCCACTCTCGTCTCAGAGACAGCATGTTCTCTCCTTTTAGGTCTGCGGGTGGAGGGGCAGGGAGGTGCCGGGTGGGGAGTGAATGGGTGAGTGGGTGGAAGGGTGGCGGTGTGGCAGCATGACAGGCGAGACCCCCATCCTCTCCCTGTTTGTGGTGAGAGAGGTACTGAGCGATCACTGCACAGCTACAGACGCCCGACTCTTTCATAACCAGCGCCCGCTGTCCTGCCCCATGTCAACAACTTGCTGGCCGCCACCCGAGACTCCTTCACCACGGGTGACAGAGAGACTGAAATAAGACAAAGTGAAGGGGAAGAGCAAGGTGTTCCAGGTTTCCGTCATGGAGAGCTTCCTGAGGGATAAGGATATTTGGATTTTAGGGAGTGTATGTTTGGTGGCCTCCTTCCTGTGGCGACGGCTATGGAAATTATTCTCCTACAAGAGGAGAGGGAGGACAACACCTGATGCAGACTCACAGGTAATAAAGAGTGAGCTGAGCTGCAGTGCATGCATCTGCGCTGCAGGTGTACAGGTGAATATGGGGCCCTGGTGTAGACTTTTTATATCTTATCAGAAATCGCCAAATTGTTGTACGTTACACTCCTCTGTCTTGCTGTGGAATATGGCAGAGGTGGAGCAGATCCAGGCCTGGATAAACCGGAAATGAAGTAAATCTAGAACAGATGCTATGACATTATCATCCAATCAGATGCTCTCTTCTGTTTTATGAGCCAAAGTGATGCACTGTAACCAGTTTTCTTTTTTTTTTCTGCATACCACGATGCACCATTTTAGCAAATATGATATGAAACGAGCTGTAATGAGTCTTTGTTTACATCAAACCAAAGGGAGAATGGACAGCATGAATGAGTGTGAATGTGAATGTGTTTGTATTTGTTATTTCAAGGCCTGAGCAGTGCATGATGGGTCTCTGGCTGGTAGAGCAGAGCAGGACTGTGGCACTATATGTAGGTTGGTTTGATTATTCATATCTTTGGCCTTGGAAAGGAAACTTTGGCTCCACTTATGCCCATGTTATCTGTGTGTGGCCTAGTTTAGGTCAGCTTTCACTCAAATACCAGAGCTGGTTTATGTGAACATGATAACTTGTTCCAAAACTGTTCCGTCCCTGAATAAAGTATAGCATTGGCTGCACAGAGTATAGCTGTTCACCAAAATTTAACTGCACTGTATATTAGCACTGGGCAGCTAAAGTGTCACTTGCCTCAGTCACATTTTTACATCACGGGGTGTGAGTGTACTACTGACAAAACTATTTAACAACAATAGACCATGGTGTTACTTACTTTCAATGCCCATTGGCTGGTGAAACAGTATTTCATCCATTTGAAACCGGTGCCTGGGGTCGGTATCCATGGAAAAAAGATGACATCATCTCACACACGTCATACGCTTGTCACATGCACTGACATCTGTATTCTGTCCAACTACGGCCCAACTATCCCTCTTAATCATGGCTTGCCTGTGCCCTCTGCACTACGCATTATATGTCTTGTATAAACCATTTTAATATGTGAACATAATCCTGCCATGAAGTAAATGTAACTGACTCCTCATAAAGTCTTACAGCTATGGTGCTTTCAGCAGTTAAGACCTGTCAGTGTCAGCTCAATATTTTTTTTTTATCACTCTCAGTTTTCAAGTCTGTATTGACATTAGTATTGTGCGACTGAACTTATTTGCCCTGGATTTCTAACATTAAATATTATTTCTACTTCAAGATGTAAGATTGAAAATGTCAACATGCTCTAGTCAAGTTTAGTCAAGTCATGTGTGCTGCTCTGCAACAAGCAAATTATTCCAGGCCTTTAAGTTTATGAAGAAGAAAGATGAAGAAAGGAATATACCCTCTGCATTTTGTAAGAGTGGAGATTATTTGTAAAAAAAAAAACAAAACAAAAACTCCTCACTCTCCACAAACCAGATATATTTAGCTATGACAAATATACTGCAACTGTGAAAATATTCTGGAAATAGAAACACATTTCTGGCTCATAACAGATTCTAAACCAGAATTTAGTACCGGACCTTTCTATCGCAGCGCAAAAATAAACATAAGTATCTCTAGAAAATGATGTACTGGCACATAAATAAGGCAAAAAATGTACAAGCACTTTTTTCTTTCCTGTAAGCACAAGTTAAAACTGCAGACAATTTATTGACATACCATAAAAATTCCCATCATCCCACAGCCACAATTTCCCAACCAGATGTGGGCCACAGTAGTATTTACAAAATACTGTTTATGGTTTGTTTTGCTTGCTTTGGGTCCCAGGTGGGTGGAAAAACGGGATTTATTTACAACTGCTGAAAACAGTTAAAAGCAAATGTAAAAACTTTTTTTTTATTCCATAAAATTAGTACATCCTCAAAAAAGAATATTTCTTGTGCAGCTTTTTTTTTTTTTTTTTTTTTTTAAGTTTCTTACAGGCATTTATACAAAAAATTACAGGTTTGATTTAAAGCTTATATTTATCTTTCAAAATATAGACCATTTCGTTGATGGAACCTATTCACAAAATGCTAAATGTGTAACCTTAATTGCCTTAAATTAGTGCCTCTCACTTGGGCTCATTCAGTGGAGAGAAGAAACTGTTGAGCTACGGAACAACCTATATTGTTTAATGCATAAAAAAAAGATCATTTATATGTCTAGTGTTTATACATCTCACTGTCTATACAGTAAAAATGTGTATGTTATCCACCAACTTCAACTGATTGAACTGCCACTGTTTCAAAAGCAGCATCGCAGCCTTGCTGTCACATTCAAGAGATGGAAATTGGTGTGTTTATAAGTATTTCTCCAGTTAGGTAAGTTTCTTGGACCAGGAGCACATACAAGCAAATGGTTTTGTGTGGAATTTAGCTTCTGCTAATGTGTGTGTGAGCATGTCTAATGTGAGAAAGGCTTCTCTCCCCCTTCCCTCCCCCCTTCAGTTTCTCACGCCTGCATAGCTGAGACAGAATTAGCACACAAACAAATAGAAGTGAGATGGGACACAGTAAGATGGGGGAGGATAGGTAGGTAGATGTAGTTTTATGTGCAGGAACAAACACCGGTATTTAGGATTGGATATGTGTGTGTGTGTGTGTGTGTGTGTGTGCGTGTGTGTGTTATTGTAGTAGAGAGAGGGGTGAGAGAGGACGCTGGTATGCCTTTTTAGAGAAAAGGCTCAGCTCAGTATTTGGAGTTTAAGGAATCATTACAGGATCAGGTGTCTCAGGCTGAGTAGTCATATTAAGGATATAGTGCCTCCACTTCTCATTCACACTCATAAACGGTTAATCCTTGGTCCTCCTGAGGGTCAGTCTCTTCCCCTGTGTCTGTTTCACTCTTCCTTTTCCTGGTATGAAGACTCAGGGGGAATGTGCTGTTTTCGCCGGGACTCCTCTGGCTCTCGCTGGTGTCCAGTTTCGGCCGTTTGCATAACTCATTACCAACACAGTGCTGATATCCAACAGTGGTGGTTGTCACACACACACACACACACACACACACTCACACAGTAGTGTTGAGTCATGAGTCCTCAGTGTTCGAATCCAAGTCACCAGTTTTGAGTTTGAGTCACATCCTAGTCCAGTGCACATTACCTGTGAACTCACCTGTTCATGTCCGAGTTGACTTTCAAGCTGGGCTCGGAGCCACTCTGTTTGTTGTTGACATTAAAATCTTTGGCTCCATATTTACCTGTGAACTGAAGTTATGTTTCATCTTTTAAAGTCCCTCCCCAGTAATTTATTAAGCCCCCCAAAAGACTGTAAAAATAATCTCTGTTAATCAGTATTACATATTTAGAAGTTTTTTTCCATGAAAAAACATCCCTTAGTGCTACACATGAATCACTAAATCTTGCCCTCATTAAAAATGCGCAGATCTATGAATATCTAATTCCAAAAACATATATAATATCTATTTCCCGCCCGCAGCCAAGTTGAGTTGGTCCTCTAATTTTAAAAAAAAATTCAAAACACAACCAGTCCAGCACCAGCACCATGCCCAGAAGAGCTGGTGCTAATGACATGCAAAACACCAGCACATCAGCTGATGGGACTGGTGTTGGATTCGTGACATGCCAAATCCAGCTGGAGGATTGTGAAAACACCTTTCTAGTGACAAACACAGATACAAGTCAATATAGTCGATCAGATGTTTTAGGGATACAAAACATAAGAAAAACACAATTTTGAGTGGAGCGGTACTTAAATGACAGATTTTGAAGCATTTAGAAAGTCAGTCAGTCAGGTCATGCATTCAATTTTGTGATGATGTTTTCTGCTGACGAGAACCTGAGCACTTGGAAAAGTTCAAGTGCTCAACTATGGTTTCCGAGTCCAAAGGCAGTTATCATCTCATGCAGACACCTGCATTGTAACAGCAACCATGTAGTAATGGGTGTCGGGTTTCAGAAGTTCATACATTTACAAGACATAATCACAAACCATCTGCTACACTGATTTATGCAAGAGAAGTGATTTACTGTGTGTGTGTGTGTGTGTGTGTGAGAGAGAGAGAGAGAGAGAGAGAGAGAGAGAGAGAGAGAGAGAGAGAGAGAGAGAGAGAGAGAGAGAGAGAGAGAGAGAGAGAGAGAGAGAGAGAAAGAGAAAGGGAGAGACTGCTGCCCAGTGGTCTTCCCTAAATCCAAAAACATGTCAGCACCACCGCTGTCTTGTCTTGGCTGGATGGTGGTGTGAGAGGTAGTTAGATGCAGACACAATAATAGATAGAGAGTCAAGCCAGATATACTTTTATAGCCCTGAATCACTGTTATAGGTTTCACATGCCACAGTTAACACAGTGAATAAAAAGCATGGGCCCCTCTGCTTAGATTGGTGCATGTTGGGGTTGTGCAGGTAGCAGGAGAATGGAGTTTGTGCATATTAGCCTGCGGTTACCACCAGAGGAAAGGCCACGAGTTCACTAAAGTTGACCAGGGTTCACCCTCTGCATAGCATGAGTATTCTTTTCAAATTACACCACCCAATGGATTTTGAAATATCAAATTTGACATTTTGGCCTGAGGATGGTGCTAAAGAAAAGGTAAAAGAATAATCCAAATTATGAAGAACCTTATTTTGGGGAGTATAAATACATCATGAAGATGCTCATCAAATGTCATGGGCAGTCTGTCATAATATATTGTGAGATACTGTATCAGATTTGACATTTTGGTCTAAGGGTGGCACTAGAGGCACGCTGATGTTGACATCAAAATTGATTGGGTTCATTCCCTGAGAAGCATGAGTACACTCAGCGAATTACTTGGCAATGCACCCATTACATTTAGGGATATGTTGTGTATCAGTCGAATGTTTGACTGAAGTGTAGCACTAGAGGAGAGGTAATATAGTCACCACAATCAAGAGATATCTTCATCTAGGGAATATGAATGAAGTTATCAAAAATAATGGCAATCCACTAAATATTTTGTGTGATGTCTTGTATGCAAAGTTGCCATTTTAGCCCTAAGGTTGACTCCAGTTGGAAGGGTCATGAGGTCACCAAAATTGACAGGGCTCATCATCTGGGGAGCATGAAGGTGCTCACCAAATTTCATGTCAATCTGTCCATTAGATTTAAAGATATATTGCTTTGGAGTAAAGTGTTGAACAGACAAACAGACAGATGGACCAACCACAGCCTAACTAACCCAACCAAATTACAAAAGTCACGGGTGTTTAATGTTGAGTTACATTTGCTGATGATGTGGCTGTAAATTCGTGGTATGACTGTAAATAATAAAATAAGGACTTTCAGTATAAAATTATACTCGCAATTGGAAGAAGATGCAACACGTCTAACGTTGATTTTATTCCATTCCTTGTTGTTGCCCAAATTTGGCCCTTCAGCTGTTAAGTCCTATACACCTAACCAAACCTGTTCCGAGTATGTGAATTTATTTGCCAAAATGAATGCCAACCATTTATAATTAAGCCGTGCAACAAGCTCGCTAAGTTCAAAAGTGACTGATAAATGTGTGTGTGTGGGTTTTTTTTTTCCACATAATTGTATTGTGGACAAGGATGGACAGACAAGTGGACATCTACAGTGTGAGGGAAGGCTGGATGAGTGAAGTGAAGTCGAGAGAAGGGAAAAGAGTGAGGAGAAATGAAGCTGAATTGGACTCACGGTTGACATGTAATCACAGCAGGCAGTAAAAGTGATATTTAGCTGCAGGGTGTGTTTATGAGCTGTCAGCATGTAGGTCTTAAATGTAAATGCCAGAGACTGCCATGGGGTGGGGGACGGAGCAGAGTGGGCTATTATACTCAGTCCCCCAGCGGTGTGAGCTTCCCATGAAGTGCTGACAAAGAGAAATCTCCCCTGCCCACAACCAATGCAGTTAGGAATCAGACATCTGTGGTCCTTTTCTGCCCTCTAGAGGCAGCAAGAGAGAAGAGCAGGGTCACCTACCTGTTACTAATATAGAAAAGTTAACCTAAATTATTTCTATTAAGCCCACGTTGTACATTAATGCTGTGTTGATTTGGAAAACCTCTATAAACATCGACATGTTCTTATATCTTCTTATACTCTCAATGTGGTATGTGCACCATAGGGTCGTGTTTAGTTAGCAGTGACCAAGTAAGACAAGAGATTCCCTACTATAATTCTCTATCGAGCTCTACTAGTTTGTGTATGGGTGTGTGTGTATGTGTGTGGGTGTGCATGTCCATATGTGATTCTGTGTGCATGTACAGGGAGCAGCGGGACTGACACTGCCTCCACAGGGTCAGAGGACACCATTTATCAAGAAATCCTGTCTCTGAAGCTTGTCCTGTCCCGCCCAGTTGTCTTTGCGTTACATAATGCCGACAACTTTGGTAATTTTACTGCTCCAGTAGTTGTTATGTAGCGTGTGTGTGTGTGTGTGAGTGTGTGGTATTAACTGACAACACTAAACACCCTTTCTAAAACACATACCAAACACTGACGTTATATGTCACTGAATATTTGAACTGCTGTTCAAAGTAATATAAAAGTTGTGAATGTTTGCCCATGTAGTCTATAGTCATTTCTGGCTCCCACCCTTCAGCTAGTGAGGACACATTTAGTTTTTAAGATAACAAAGCAGAAATGGAGTGACAATGATAAACAGCGGAACTAACCTGCTATCCTTTGTCTCTGGTATTTTGATATCCATCCTCTTCTGCTTCCAAAGGCTCTCGTTTCAGCTTCCTCTTTTAAGACATGTCATCGGAAGATGCTATTCTGAGTTAGCTGAGCCCTCACCAAGCTATTGTTGGACGTGGGCTCAGTTCAACACAACCGTGGCCATTAGCTGGAGGTGCAAGTTTGATCTGTGTCACATAGGCTATTACTGTGGCCTTGGGCTAAGACTCTGCTCTATCCTGTCTTGTTGAGGCTGTCGCCATTGAGTGAGGCCAGCATATTGTATTACTGGATATCGTGTGGAACTAGAATAAGCATAATGTATTGACTTTGTCCTCCCTTCTTGCTGAGTAACCTTATATGTGCAGTGCGTGTTGTTTGACGTTGAGTGGTTAGGCTGTGTCAGTCTGTGTCATTCTCGAACGGGGCCGCTATACCACACTGCCTCTCATCTTACCTCACAACCTTTTCTGACCGGGGATTTCATAGATTGCAAGCCAGGGTACAGTTAAACCACCCACAGGCCTCAACACCTAAACCCACCCACCACTCTACTTCTGCCCTTTTGCTTCTTTGCAGATATCTGTTTTTACTGGCGAGAACATTTTCTTTTGCTCAGTTGAATATGTTTAATGTTTTTGGGCCTTGATGTATGAGAAGTAGGTAAACACTGGCACCTGGTGGTGAAGAAGTATTCATAAAAATTCACAATGATCAAAGTCCACCATGCAAAATTGAGGGTTGATTGAGCGGGACTCAACTGACAAAAAAAGTGGAACAAGCATGTTATTTTTCAGTGAGTCGGGCCAGCTGAAAATCAGAGCAATATAGACTCCACCTTGAATTTATTGTGCTTATTCAACTTTCTTTTCTTTTCTTTTCTTTTCTTTTTTTTTTTTTGTCAGTTGAATTGTAAGGGTCCTGATCATGGGACCAATGATGAGAACGTTGTGGACTTGAATTTTTGTCCTAATTCTATTTGTTTTTGTCAGTTATGTCTAAAAGGTCCTCACTTCAATGCAATTCTGCAATTTTACATAGTGCACCTTTAATCCTGGCATTATATGTGTTTGTGTGTGTATGTGCATCTCTATCTCTATCTCTATCTATATGTATACACACACACACACACACACACACACACACACACATCTATCTATCTATCTATCTATCTATCTGTCTACACATCTATCTATCTATCTATCTATCTATACACACACATACAAGTGTCATATATAGTGTTACTTGAGTACCTTACACTTTTCTTGCTCTTGTGCGTGAACATGTAAGGTCAGTGTGCTGAGTCAGAAAGTATTAGTTGTTCATGTTGGTGCATGAATGTGAATGTTTTCACTATGCCTCTATGTATTTGTGTCAGTTCCTCCACCTGTGACACTGGAGGTGCAATAAATTTCCTGCCTTGCTATCCTCCTCTACCCTTCACCTAATTATAGGCAGTTGTTAGGTGTCGGTGGCATCAGCTGTTTAGTGTGCTCTTCCGTTGTATTGCCCCTCACATTGTACAAATAGCAAGCCTATCTATATTGGGTACCTTGCTGGCTCTTGTCGAACTCTGGACTTCTAATGAAACCATTCTTTTCCTTGACTCCCTATACAAAAACAGAAACTACTCTTTGCATTATGTATAAATGACCACCTAGTTCTTCAGATTCCAGTGTCAGCAAGGTGATAATTGTTGTGCCAGGTGTTGGCAAGAATGGAATTTCTTTTGGTTTAAAACGAGACTTGCGGGACTCAAGTGAAGAAATTGTTTTTCCAAGAAAGAGCTGACCCTGGAAATTAGTGGAACAATTATGTGTGTGTCCTGGTGACACATCCGCTGGGTGAAAACAAGTCGGTTATGAGAACCATTTGGCATTTGAAGGGGTTTAGAAATATCCACAATGCTGGTGTCTTCAACAGGGGTCTGGAGGGGTTAATAAAGTATTAGAGGCCTTACATACACTTGCACCTGTTGTCCTTTTTCCTACAGCGGAACAATGTTAAAGCTATACACTTCCTCACAGAAATTTGACCAAAAATGCATACTGTATAATACTGTGCGTATTTTGAGATTTTCCATTCTTTGAAGTGATTGTCAGCTATCATGTGTTTGGTATCCGCGTCTAGTTATACTTTGCAACTTTTTGTTTATTTTTGTTTTGCCTTTTACTGGATCATATTTCAATAGAAAATTCTTAGGATTCTGACACCTGACTGAAGGCCTTTTGAAATGTCTCAGATGTCACACAGCAATCTGCAGCAACCCCCACAAACCCCCATCAATCCCCAGCTGCACCCCCGAGCCCTTATCACTGGCCACTCACTCACTGACGTGCATGGGGGGCTGCGCATTTATTTGGAGAACACCCGTATGCTATTCTTAAATCTCCCCTCTGTGGTGCTTGGTTGGGGGAGAGATCTGCCAGCTGAGCTTTGTTCTCTGTCCACTTCTTATCCTGTGGCTGCTGCCTGGAGCTTTGTCTTGTAACATGATTTTCGCTGTCATTTCCTCTGAGCCTGAATGAAAATGAAGGGACTCTATCACTGACTGAAAAGGGGATTCTGCTCTTCCTGTCCTGGCTGGAAAATAACAACAGAGAGGGGACTCCCTATGTTGAAGTGAAGAGGTGAGAAGAGTTCTTCTGTATGCTGTTTATGAGGAAGGAGGGTTCACACTTCTGCCGCCAATCGTTGCTTCCAAAACCGTGATTCAAAACCAGTCATGAGTTCCAGCTTGGTCAACTCTTTGGCCAAGGTCTACGACCCAAACCCTCTCCATGGTCAGAAGCCGAGTGGGAGGAGGCTTTCACCTGGTGGATCAGACAGGTCCCGCACTTCTCCTTCCCCAGCTCCATCTCACGATGCCGCCCTACACTGCCTGGAAAGCCAAATGGATTCCCTGAGCTGTCAGATGGAGCGTTTGCTCAACATGCAGCAGACTGTCCTGACCCGACTGGATGGTCTGTCAGAGGACCTGGGAGGTGTGGGTCGAGATCTGGCCTTGATGCAGGCCGAGGGCAGAGGGGGTCGACGCTCGGAGGTGGAGGCGGTGTGCAGGGAGCTAAGAGTGGAGGTGGAGGAGGCCAGTGAGCAGGTGGAGCATCAGGGGCGCAGGCTGGAAGGTGTTGAGAAGCTGGTGGAGGGCATGCAGCAGGTGATCAGCTTCATTGGGGAAGTGGTAAAGAGCTCCAGGCTGGTGGAGCTGCTGTTCAAAGAGCCTGGCAGCAAGGCCGGCAGAGTGAACAAAGCCAACAGGAAGGTGAGCTTTATATGAACGAAAACTGAGGTTTTACATGCATCCAGTGTTTTCCTGCAAGAATTAGACAAAAATAACCTTAAAATAAAATTCAAATAACCTTAATACCTTATGAAATAAAAGAAAGAAGAAATTAAGCAAGAAGAAATTACAGAAATTGACATGATTGTCTGCACATTTTTTTCTGTTCTCAGAAGTATATTCACAAAGTGGTACCAGTCATGTTTCTAGCAGCATCATAGTCATCCCCAGAATAGTGTGCCTTGAAGAAGACACAGTGCAGTGCTTGGTTCAGTTACACCAGCTGCACCCTTAACCCCAACATAGTGAGACCTCTAATTGCATTGTGATCTCTGCAGTCCATGTATTTCCTGCTGTTGGAAAGGTTACTAATGACATTCCAAGAGGACTTGGTACAGTATGTGACCTATGCTCAATGAAAATAAAAATGGCTGTCGACAACAAATTACTCTAAAAATAGATAGTCCTTTAGGGGGTTTCAGGGGTAAAACATGAAACATTTTTGATGTTAGTATGTATTGTTTTGTTTTAATCTTTTTGTCTAGAACGATTTACCCATTTTTCTTGGTTCTGAAATTATTTCATGCAAAGAAATTGCAAACACTGATTATTCACATTTTTTTTTCAGTAGAAACAAATGAAGTGGAGGAACTTCTGCTTTGTTGAAGCGTTTCCTTCTTGCTCTGTGTGTCTTTTGTATGTACTCGCAGTCAGACAGATTATCTTACCAAACCATGGCTTTATTAATAGTGTGTTGGCCTCCGAACCTGCTTCCAAATATCTACATACGCAATATAGCAGTGTCTGTCTGATATGAAGGATTGGTCTTTTCCCAGTGAATGACATTACCACAGTGATTGATGAGTCAGGCTGGTGCCCTTGTATGCAGATACACACATAGCCTGCATTGCATTAATGCATGTTAGTTATTCTTGGTCCTTAAACTGCTATGAAGTATGTACTTGGGACTGTGTTGTGCTTTTTACTGCCATGTGTACGCAGCGTGTGTATGGGTGTGTATGCCTGGCATAAATGAATAATGGGATATTTTATGTCCTAGCATTCTGCTGATTCAGAGGCTCTCTTTCGGAATGGAAGGTGCGGTTAGGTAAACATCCATAATATCAGATTTATGACTCCAGATGGCCTTTTGTCAGACAGGTTGAATAATTGAGATAGCAGGGTGTTCCTGATGGTCTCCTGTGTCCAAATCTGCTGCTTAGTAGTGTGCAGTGTATTTCACCCTCAATAACAGTTTTTGAAGTCAGGGTGAGATAATTCCCTTAATTTATAGTCCCAATCACATTTTGCTGATTTATATATGTGTATGTGGGATGTAGTCTGCTAGAGTGAGATGATATGAGACTTCTCTTCTTTCTAGTGGCGCAGGCATCTGTCTAGTAAAACATGCAATGCATACTTGTGTTATGGTGGCAACCATAGCAACAGCAACAAACACTTTTGACTGACCTGCTGTTTGAATTTCTTTCTGTGAACTGTAATATGTGAACATGCTGTTGCCATTAGAAATGGGACTCCTGGCTCCATAACTAGCTGTGTTATATAATGTGACATGTGATATTACCTTCACAGATTCTTATGACCAGTGAAGGTGCATTACTGGAAATGTGAGGCCACAAGACAATGCGCCAAAGTTTAGAATTGGATATCTGGTTCCAACTCTGGTGCATTAGTAGTCTTACAAATCTGATTTCCACTGTATGCTCAGACATGAAGTGTGTTCTGTTTGCTCTTTGTTTTTTCCAGGCAAGAGACAACAAAGCAAAAGATGACAAGGATAAAGCCAAATTAAGTCTGAAGGGCTTGAAAGCCCAGAAGAAGAGGAGGCCCCCTGACACCTCAGGTAGTCACAAACACTGGTTTGCACTTTCCCCCTGGATGGATGGCCTGGGACGTTTTTTATATTCCACACCACTCAATCTTCTCTGTCTTTCAACTCTGTGAAACTGTCCGAAAAAGAAGAAAGGTCAAAGAAAAAGCTATAAAGCGTGGGTTTTGTGTATGTCAGGGTCATGAATATTTCACATCACATTCAAACATGAAATTTTGAACTTTTCGTGTGACTTTTCAATGTATTTCGCCCATAAACCCTTCTCTGTTTGTCTCTTTTCAGACACTGAACCTGTGCTGCAGGAGCAGGTGGAAAAGCTCAACAGGCAGAATGCGGAGCGTTCCCATGGAAACGCAGAGGTTGAGGGCCAGCAGAGCAATGGAGAGGGAGGAGGAGGAGGAGGGGAGCTGATGAAGCTGATCATGGATGGACCACACGCCTCTGCCACGCAACCAGAGGAAGAGGAGAGGAAGACAAAAGCAAAGGACAAAGAGGAGGAAGATGAGGGGGAAGTGTTTGAGGATTCAGAGCCTGAGGCAGAGGAGGAGAAATTTAACGGCAAGGGAGGAGAGTTCAGTCCAGAGCAGAGTGGACAAGAGGAAGATGAAGAGGTGAAGAGGGGTGAGGGAGAGGCAGAAAAGGTCCTCAATGCCATCGCAGACATTCCCACTCAGACCTGCGAGACCAGTCCCCTACCACAGGAAAGGTACTCACAACTTTAATTTCAGTGTCGATTGTCTATAGACAAAAGCTGGAGAGAATGGATGGCAAAATGTCATCATGTTTTGTCTGTAGTTTTTCTTTTTTTTTTTTTTTTTACACATATCTACTGAACACTAATGTTTTATTCATTTTCATTTGTCTTTTGTAAACTTTGTGTGTGTAGCTGTGAGGAGGTTGGTGAGGTGGCCACTTGCAGCAAACGTCGTGTCCCAGAGGAGGACTTGGTGAAGGATGACCTCAAAAAGAGCCGAGTGGAAGACAGAAAAGAGGAACGGATAGCAGAGGCAGCCGAGCCTCAGGCTTCCCCATCAGAAGAAGTGAAGACAGAAGTGACAGAAGAGGGAGATCCAGCAGTGAAGCAATACGTTATTGGTGAGACATGAAGTTTTCTGTGGTGATCCAAGAAAAATGCAGTTTGGAATGAGTGCATGTAAAAAGTCATTATGGGGCAGCAGGTTTTCCACAGTGACTCGACCCCATTGTTTGACGGTGACATTTGACTTTTTGTTCCTCAGCCTGTAAAGCAGAACAAGTGACATAACATAACACCATGCATGTTCATGCGTCACTGACGTGACAGCTGGCACAGCTGCCAAAGTCGATAATGAGTTGTTGGCATGCCGCGATTTCAAACCACTTGGTTTCTGGAGACTGAGGCCTCTCCCGCAGTCTCTGCCGCCCTCCCTATATTTTATGGACGTGTGAACCTCTCAACATTATTCATTTCTTTCTCTCAGTTTTGTCATCTTTTTGAGATTCTCTGTCTTTTCTTCAGACTCATCCCCCCCACCTTCAGCCCCTTTTGACCACCGCATTGTGACTCCCAAACCCCACCAGATAGCCACCTTTTACACCATCAACCGAGATGAGGTCCTGGGGGGGTAAGTAACAGCCTCAACATACACATGCACATACACAGAACCATTGAAAGCCCAGGATCCAGAGCAACACACTAATTCAGTTTCTTTTTTTTTTTTTTTATGAAAGCCTCTTATAGACAAACACACAAAGACACACACTCTAAGACTCACTGGCCTTCCCTAATGAAATAAGTGGGGATCTTATACCCTGTGAAGGGGCAAAGTAGCAGTTTTTTCCACTCCCTTTTTATTCCCCTCTCAAGGGCAGATGTTTGTGAGCCTCGGGTGGCATTTATGTAACGTTAAATCCTGCCTCTCAAACTGGAGATTACCCCTCAGCACGCAAGCACATCTCTCAAATAACTTACATGATGACACAGCGCATAATCCTTTTAACTGAGGGGGCTTATTGTTATGTTGTGTGTGTGTGTGTGAGAGAGAGAGAGTGGTTCTTGATGAATCTAAAATTCAATATCCAGGGGGAGGTAATGGTATCTTTGCTTGCTCTACCCCCTAGCATTTATGTGTTTGACCCATCGGTGTGTTTGATTTGCTTTCACAAGGGGACGTTTTGGACAAGTCCACAAGTGTGTGGAGAACTCGTCTGGTCTGACCCTGGCTGCCAAGATCATCAAAGCCAGGAGCCAGAAAGAGAAGGTACAGTGATGACCTTCCAATGAATGTTGGATATGAAAGCAACTCTTTAATAGGTGTCCAGCCGTAGAGTTCACTGAGAAGCCAAATTCATCCGCATGGTCAAACGAATGGGTACTTTTACCATTGCAAAGCACCATAAAGAATTGCATTTTAAAAATAGACATAGCGTACTGACCCAGAGCGTGCACATGGAGCAATTCATCAGTCTCATCGTCATCCTCATCCTTCTTGGTTTTGGTCATCCGAGAGTGATGTGGGATGAGATCGAGGTCAGATGTCCGAGCATAGCTCTGTGGTTACATTATCATCTGAGATACTCAGAAGGCTCATCGCCAACCAAAAGCCAACCAAAGCTCAGCAAAGCCTCAGCTGGGTCATGTTGCTGTCACTGATCGGCCCGTCTGTATGTCTGCATCTTGTCTGGTCAACATCTCTGTTTACCTGTAACTATAAATCCACAATCTTCAAAAGTCTGTCCAACAGTCACTTTATCTGGCTGGCTAGTGGTCTGTCTGCATTTCTTCTAACATGTGTGTGTTTGTCACCATGTATGTGCTCCACTGATTTCTGCACTGGTCTATCTGTCTTTCAGGAAGTGGTAAAGAATGAGATCCAAGTGATGAACCAGCTGAACCACGCCAACCTCATCCAGCTCTACGCCGCCTTCGAGTCGCGCCATGACATCATCCTAGTCATGGAGTAGTAAGTTACCATATATGTATGTGTTTGCATGGGTGTTGATAGTGCAGAGTCAAAAGCTATTCCAGGCTGTGACTGTGTTTGCTCTCCTTTTGTTCTTCAGCGTGGACGGAGGGGAGCTGTTTGACCGCATCATCGATGAGAACTACAACCTGACAGAGCTGGACACGGTGCTCTTTATACGCCAGATCTGTGAGGGGTTGCAGTACATGCACAAGATGTACATCCTGCATCTTGACCTCAAGGTTAGGTTCCCTTATTTTTGTGTCATTTTCTGACTTTCAGTACATTCTAGATTTGTTCTTGACAGTCACATAATTGTGTTTTATTTATGTGGTTAAAAGGGATGAACCGATATATTGTCTGATCTACCGATTGACCTACGATAGATCTACTGATATATTCAGTTCACTTAAATTAAATTCAAAGGGGCTTTGTGTGACCTTTTTTGTAGTAATATGTTACTTAAAACAGCATTTGTATTATAATTCTTACAAAAAATGCATATTGAAATTGATATTTGCCGTTATTGGTTACAAGATATTGGATATCAGATACCAGATATTGGTATGAGCCTCAGCAAACTGTATTCATCTATATGCATCCCTAATGGTTACCATTGACTATGGTCCTAACATGTCACTTTGTGCCCTCTTTCAGCCGGAGAACATTCTCTGTGTCAGCAGAGCTACTAACAAGATCAAAATCATTGACTTTGGGCTGGCCAGGAGGTAAAATCTGTACATGAATAGCTTTGTTTCTGTCTCTTCATCTTTTACAATTGGACTTCATTCAGCCATATGTTTCTAATGGTTCTGCATTTCTCTCTTTTTCTTTATAGGTATAAACCGAGGGAGAAGCTGAGAGTCAACTTTGGAACACCTGAGTTTTTGGCTCCGGAGGTCATCAACTATGAGTTTGTTTCATTCCCCACGGACATGTGGAGCCTGGGTGTCATCACTTACATGCTGTGAGTCATAAACACACACAGACACACCAATGCAAACACATGCAGATGCGTAAGCACACAGCAAGTGGTATCCCTCACCTGTGTCCTCTCCATCCAGGCTGAGTGGCTTGTCTCCGTTCCTGGGGGACGACGACAACGAGACGCTGAACAATATTCTGGCCTGCCAGTGGAACTTTGAGGAGGAGGAGTTTTTAGACATCTCTGAGGAGGCCAAAGACTTCATCACCCGTCTGCTGGTGAAGAGTAAGAGCTGGAGAATGAGCGCATCTGAATCTCTCAGACACCCCTGGCTGTCAGACCCCAGCCTGCACTATCAGCTACATCAGAAGGTACAGCCTATATTCTCCAACACCATTTGTGTCAGTGGAGTTTTCTTTCAAACATTTCAAGGTTTTTCATAATCGGTTTTAAAAAGGTGGCAGTGTATCCACACACAAACCAATTTGCACAAAAAATGTACTAATTGAGCGGATTCTCTGTCATCACAGAAAAACAAGTGCCACTCCACACATGCCCCTCCTCCAGAGAGCTAGACAGGTAAGAGCAGTATCTGCCAGACAACAACACATTTACCAATGAATTTCTCAGTCTAAAGCAGTGGTTCTCAATCTTTTTGGTGCAAAGGATCCCCAAACTGATACACATCAGGCTGCAGACCTGTATTTGATAAGATGTAGTCTCAGGGATCCCCATCTGATAAGATTTAGTTATTCCGTAACTGTCTATATTGGCAGATTAACAGTGAAGAGTCTAATTGGGCTAACTTCTAGTCATCTAATTAACAGTGATATTAAAATATTCCCTGTTCTTCTGGGGACACATTGGAGCCCCCCTTAAGGACCCCCGAGGGTCCCTCGACTCTATATTGAGAACCACTGCTCTAAAGCATCGATCTCAGTCTGTTATGATAGTTATGGTGATATGCTGGAAGAAAACATTTGCCCCACAGTATGAAGATTAATCTTTTGAGTTGCCTGTCTGTTCATATGTAGCTAGTCATTCTGCCATTGGGTGTCGATATGCCAGTGTATCACTATGTTCAATATGTGGACACAGCTTTGTGCTATATCTTTATTTAAATCCTATATATCTTGGAATAAATGCGATTCATACATAAATACAAAAATCTCCATCTTACCAGGCCACTTAGTTCCATCTTAAATCTTAAAATTTCATCTTTCTTTAAAGAGATTATAAAAATCTGCCACTGGAGTGGGACAATTCCACAATGTTTAAACAAGGCAGAAGAAGGTTGATCATCAATAAAATGACAGCTGATTCAAGAAAATACTGGAAGCAAGTTTGATGGCATTTGAAACAAGTGGGATTATCTCATCCCACTAGCAGATTTTTTTTTTCACCTGTTTTAAGAAAAGGGGAATTACTGAATTTGGGACTAAATGACTTGGAGAGTTTCTGTAGTGTATTGTTTATTGCTTACTCTATTTTCTCACCTAAATACCTTCTCAGTGACGTCCCCACCCAACCACTCACTATTTTAATTCACACCTGCCTCTTCTCTTTCCACCCTGTTTCTCTTGCAGAAGGACTGTGAGGCCCTCAGCGCGTCTTTTGACAGCACGGGGCCTTGGTGCCCAACACTGGACCAATGCTGCTGTACCTATATGGCTACTGGAAAACTACTCTCTGCCTTGCACCCTCACATTAGCTTAGCACCACAGCCCATAGTTCTGTCCTGATGTAGAGTGCCATCACCCCTCGCTCTGCAGCACAGACTGCCTGCTAGAAGGGTTACTTTACTTGTGTAGCACAATACCTCAGTGATATCTTTATGGCACGTGAATTACCTGCCAAGGCAAAAGAGTGACCAGGTCAACCTAAAAATGATCAGTTTCATTCATGTTGCCCCAGTTTGTTGCATGCTTTGCACTTTATGTTTATTTCTCTGAGAATCAGCAACCAATCTTTCAACGAAATGTACGATTTCAAAAGCTATGGTTTAAATGATATATTTTTGTGAATACAAATTTCTCATAAATCTTGTAAGTCTTATAAATGTATTACTCTTTCTTCTAGTCTAATGTGCAAAATAGATTTTGAACTTGGTTTCCATCAAGAGTTGGTTAAAGCTGGACTGATAAGTTTTTTGTACATAGTCAAAAGCACAAAACCCTGCATACTTTCATTCAATCCAAAAAACAAAGAATATCTCATTGACAGGATGCTTCCCTAGTTCTTGCCTCTAGCCGTATTTGGCCCGATTGCTGGCACATTTTTCATTGCAGCCTGCATTGCCTTCTGTATGCATGCGTGCCGCTAGCTTGCCTTTGCTTCGGCAGTTTGGAGTAGCCCTCTCACCTTCCATGAAGGCATCACGAACAACAGAACACTACCTATGATTCAATGTTTATGACTGAAATTGGTTCTTATGTTCATGTGTTATACTGGTTCAACACCAGACTGTACTTGAAGCGCAAAGCTTTACCAAGACGTGTTTTGAGGAGAGACAAACAGCAATTGAGTTCGTTAAGGCATGTGTTAATGCACAGTTTGGTTTGACAGTGAGTTAACAACAGAGTGTAGAAGATGTTGTTCTGTGCAATCGTTCATAAGCTGTTGGAGGTCGGATGACTCCTAGTCACACATTTGTTACCTATTGCGGTTTGATCTCCTTTTACCCTTTGACAATGAAAAAGCTTTGTGATTTTGGATACTTGTTTATTTGAATTTATGATACTTTTTTTTTTTTCAAGTTTTCTTGTGTAATGATGCAACAAGACTAATTGTAGTAAACAAATGAAGACATAAATAAAGTAAATCATACTAAGAATAAATTTGTTATGTAGTTCGTTGATTCATTCATGGCTATTCTTCTGTACAGGCAGGCAGACAGATTTCCTTGGAGCAAAACTGACAGAAATTGTTCAGTAGACCACTAGAGAGCAGTGTTGCACGCACGGCAAATTGTAGACGGCTTGGACTAAAATTTTAAATAATTTATTTAGTTCTAAGTACATCTTTGCACAATGTGTGCCCTCCTCCCTCAGACCCATGTGATGCATTGAGATGAGGCAGCCAGTTCTGTCCTGTTTGCATGGCCAGTCTCATCAATGTGATTGGAGAGTAGCAAAGCACCTGGAGGCATCATCACGCCGCCAGATAACAAACACCAGGATCCAAACCTCATTTAGTAACTGAGATCCCAGTGTATTCCATTCAGCTTCATTCACCTGTAAAAACAAACCCCTCCCTTTGCATGGCGAGAGGCTTTTTGGCTGTTTGGAAGAGAGAGCGGGAGGGAGAGAGAGACTGTGTGTGGAGAACTGGTGTGTTGGGTCAAAGTGAACGTTTTTGGAGAGAAAACTGAGAGTGTTTCATCAGTTGATATGTTGAGGCGGTGGACAGTTCCAAAATGTGGGGGAGCTCGGTGAATCCTGTTGGATGTATGAGCTGAGAACGACGTAATAGTGTTTTACATAAAAACATGCCAGATAATGGAGTGCAACGCTGGATTTACACTGTCTCTAAGACACTTAGACTTTCTATCTACAGCGGAAAAATCAAGTAACCTTTTTTTTTTTTAATACATTTTTACAGCCATGACAATATCCTATTGGTGTCACAAACTGAGTTTTCCATATCAGTGAAAATCAAACCTTATATGCAAGGGAGAGGCTATGGGAATGGGGAGAGGAAATCTAACTCCATCCAAATTTAATTAGTCAACATAAACAATTTCACTAACTCATCTTAATGAAATCTTCATGATCTGTTTATTACTGTCTAAATAGAGTTCCTGTAAAATACACACTGAGACACATGCTTTCTATTCACCCGTAATGGGATAAGCAGCATAGAAAATGCTGCACAATGGTTCTCACCACTGAGCACAGAACAGACTGAGCGCTAATATATTTGTTTAAGACAGATGTTATAGAACGGAGGCAGATAAAGGAAATAGATTAGATTCTCCTTTTCTCGGCTCTTTTCCGTCATATGCCTTGTCACTTTGTAGGCACACACACACACACACAGGAGTACTCTGAGAGTTCAAGGAAACCGTGAATTGCTCATAACTGGAAATTGATGTGGATTTATATGACATCCATGGACATGCCATGACTTGACTGACAGTCAACTTGAAATTACAGTTAAAAGTGTCCCTAGAGAGCATTTTAAAGACTGATTCTAGTCTGTGGGCGAACCTCCTCCATACTTCTACCACCTGGACGAGCGGCTGGGGCAAATAAAAAACAGACACCCATGTGCTGAGGTCAGTGCTAAAGAGCCATGGGAAACGCCGAGAGACAGGACTCAGCCCTGGACCTGCCAATCAACAGCATGATATCAGCACCCAGGGGATGTGGTTAGTGTGTGGGTCGGTGACGGGGTTCCACTCTGCTCCGCTGTCAGAGTTATATCTGTCTGCACAGCTGTCCAGCATGACCTGAGCTGAGCCTACCTGGATGCAATGGGATCTGGTACAGAGTGTGAATGTAGAGGTAGAAGCCAATACTAAAGAAATCCACACATCAGCGAGCCAGTAAAAAAAACATGCCCTCTGTTTTGTTTAATGTTCTGTATTCTGTTATTTTACAATTTCAGTTCAGTTCAGTTCAGTTCAGTTCAGTTCAGTTCAGTTCAGTTCAGTTCAATTCAATAAGCTTTACTGGCATGAAATATAATTCTGAATATACTGGCAAAACTTTGGTAGTAATCAATAAATATGATATTTATAATGATGATAAAAGGGTTCAATAAAATGAAATGAAAAAGTAGAATAATGGTAGTTATGGTTGAAGTAATATGAATAATAAATGGATTAATGTAAGTATAGAGAAGCGTATAGCACTTTGTAAGTGTAGCAGAATACAAAATACAGTAAAAGATATCAGAGAGAGAAGTGGCGTATTCTGCCATAAAAAATGGATTTCTTTTATTACTATTGATAGTTTGTTGGTTTTTACTCACTGTTTCTCTGGGTGTGGCATGTAAAGAAGTATTGTTCAGCATTATCAATAGCTTTTCATGTTATTTTCTTCATCTAGAAATGAGAAATGTGGGACTTTGTTGTCGAATTTGTAAAGAAAAAAACACACAACAATGTGAGCTGGAAAGCAAAGCGGTTATCAAATCTCACAAAAGTATCTTATATGAATGGAAAGTCTCGACTGCAAGGAAATTTCCTTAAACATTTAAGGCCCTTTAACAACCCTTAAACTACAATGCAACATCAATATAACAAGCATATAAACACAGTTGAGAATTATGGGTATCTGCACTCATCAGCACACAGTGGATGAATTGTGTGTATGTGTGTGTGTGTGTGTGTGTGTGTGTGTGTGTGTGTAACATGAAGAGGCTCTCATGGAGACCAAGTCTTGTTCTACAGTTAAAGCAGGAATGTGGTGGTGTGTAGAGAGGTAAGAGCAGATTTCCAT
The DNA here is from genome assembly GCF_902150065.1 of Myripristis murdjan. Lineage (NCBI taxonomy): Eukaryota > Metazoa > Chordata > Actinopteri > Holocentriformes > Holocentridae > Myripristis > Myripristis murdjan. The sequence goes on along the minus strand of NC_043983.1, from coordinate 21,934,222 downwards.
GCACATGAGCAGCCGTTTTCCTTGTAGGACCTGGCGAATATCGGTTTCATCACACGTTGGTGTAGCCAAGCTTTGTGTGCCTGGATGGGCTTGCTGTTACTTGGTGTAACTGTGTAAGTCTCTTGTTCTGGTCATAAGCCCACAGTAGAATTGTGAGAAACTCAATTTGAGACCAAGAGAAAAGGAATGAAAACACACACACACACGCATACAAATACTTGTACCCCACATACACATGCTGTCATCGGGGATCAGAAGAGAATGAAAAGCAGCTGGGTTTGCTAAATCTTAAGACAACAAACAGAGCTAAGGATTGTCTCAGGACACAGAGACCAAAATAGGAATGGCTAGGAATCTGTGATAAGACTCTTGACGCATCACAGCATTGTAATTTTTCCACCTGATTTCATCTAGCTGTAACCGAAATACAAAATACCAGCTGTTTTTACCCCTTGAACTCAGATTTTCCCTTAACTTTCCCTTAATTCTTTTCTCCATATTGTACACCAGTGTCAAATACTGTATACTGTTCCTGCTGGTTACGCCTACATCACCCTCATATTGAGTGGAATAATCAAACCCAAGATGCCATTGTTTTATGGCAGCACCATCACATCAAGTAGAACATATCTAGATGTCTTGTGCATCATTTTATACACATTTCTCTGTGATTCAGCAAGCCATATTTTATATCTTTGGAAACCTTTGGATCTGCACTAGAGCTTAAAATTAAGTTGTGGATTTGAGCAAACCTTGGCTGTGCGGTCCTCCGATGGGACCAGCAGAGTTGAAGAGGCTCTGTTACTAATTGGTCAGTTTATTTTACCTTAAATAGCCTGGATACCGATGCAAAAATCATATTTATTTTGCGCTTTTAATAGAACTGTATTAATGATGAATGAAGGAAAATCACCTTTTTGCTGCCCTCCAGGGAGGTGAAAGGGTGAGATACAGAGTCGCACACCTGGAGGGAGAGGCCACACCCAGACGTCAAAGCAGGATGTAGGAGTCCGTAGCAGAAAGCTATATATGTAATGCATACTGGACTGGGTGTGGTGGGTTCTCCGTAATTCCTGGTAGGTGTCATCTTCCATCTATAACCTTAAAGGACACTGCTGACCTGAAAAGCACCATTGTTATCATCCTACACCATTACCATCTCTCTCCTTGACACCAGCCCTCTCTTTCTTTGCTCTGCCTTCCTCCCTCGCTCTTTCTCACTCTCATACACACACATGCATTGAATGTGTGAAGGTTAAAGTTCTCCGCACAGCAGTAGACACACAGTGAGACTCAAATACCCAGAAACACACAGCGAGACACCTGCAGGCAGAACAAGAGCAAAGAAGTAAAAAGCCCCAAGCGGTGTAACAGAGCTGTGTGTTGTTCTCTTTTGATCAGGCAGGGTGGATGACCAGACCGCTGCGGTTCTCAGGACCCCAGGCAGTTGTTTTTTTTATTTGGAAGGCCAATAAACTGATGTTTACATTAGTTGGTAATGGAATCATACCTTTCATCATGCTGTGCACTCTGGGAAGTCAAGCAGTGAGAAAGCGCTTTCATAATGCTACTGACACTCACTGCTGGAGCAGATGTTTTCATACCCGGTCAAATGTACTAGAACAATAAGGGATTAGGAGCTGGTCTGAGTGTTTGATTGCTCCCGTTAAGATACTGTGTTGTGTGATACGGTCATTCATTTGAACTGAGCTCCTTCTCAGGGACAATATATCAAGTTCTGCTCTTGAAACTGTATTCATTTTGGCCTACCGACAGGCAAACGCTTTAATAAACTGAACAGTTTTCACTTGGAGTGCAAGGTGTATGAGCTCATTGTTCTTGCAAGGAAACTAACTATAATAAAAATAATGCTGAGAAACTGGGGCGGTCAGTATGTTTAGTCTTTAAACATGGTGCAAATGTGCAAACAGGACACTGTCTGATACAGGACCAGGATGTTTAATGTCCCACATTTACACAAGAGTTTTCCAAGGAAATGATGGCTCATTCTCATATCTCGTAACACTTTAGTAGGCGGAGAGCTAACGGCACCACCACCAAGATTTATACCACTTTCAATAAGACACATCTTTTGTTGTAAATGTTATACGATCCAAATTTAACATGTAAATTCATACTTATGTACACAGCCAGAGTGAGCGTCACCTCCTTCATCACCATCTCTGGCCTGCTTGTGCATTTCATGGAAAAAATACCTGCATATCTCATGTAAAAGCCAGGTTTGCCTGTGTAGACTTGCATTTTGGAAGTCATCAGAATTACATGGGACAACCTGTGGCCTACTCATTAAAACAAAAAAAAAAAGTGTTTTAGGCTTGCTTTAACCTCAGCGATGGTCTGTATTGTGCTCTAATCATTTTCAAAAATTCCACCACATTTTTATACATTGCAAATAAATATCAGTTTTGCTACTCTCTATTATAATATAAGATATAATATAAGAGAATGATTCAAATCACCAAAAACCCTCTGCTGCACAGGACATTGTGTGTTGTGGCTTATATTTTTTTTAGCAACTTTGGACTCTAAGGAATAAACAGAGGAATAGTGCCATTGCCACCACCAGTGAGTCCTATCACTTCACAATTCCAAAAATAGATTTATAACTAAAGGGGGCGACTGATGGGGTAGGGATTTTAATCTCATATCCCACCAAAGTCTCATCTGCAGAGACATTGTTTGGCTTCCAATCCAAAAAAATCAAACGAGCAAACAAAACCAGAGCTTTTAAAACAAAAAAAAAAAAAAAAAAGGAAGCTGCATTTCTCTCTGACTCCTGTGGCTGGCGCTGTGTAAAATGGAGCTACAGCCGCCGTGGAGAAAGCGCCGCTCTCGTGAAGTTTCCTCTGCTCCTCATACCTGCCCTCTTTCCATTGGCTGTTTCTCGGCGGCTTCCTGGTACGTCACCTGTTGGTGTAGTTTGGTTTACGGATGCTCCAGCTCGTTGGCCAGACACCGGCTCAAACACAGGTGCTTATCCTCGGCATATCGCTCGGTGTGCAGCATACATCCACTCGCTGAGACATGGCCCAGTGCGCCGAGCCGTCTGCCTGCTCCGGGCTGAACGGGGAGCAGAGTAAGCCGAGGAAGGTGGCTGTCATCACGGGCATCACCGGACAGGTACTGTAGCTCAGCCCTTATGAATGACCTGCTGCACGGAAATGTTCGTTGCCTTTTGCGCCTTGTCTCTCTTTGTCAGCCTGCTTCTCATTTATAAAAAGGACAAACGAGACAGTAAACTTCCCATGTGATGCTGACAGTTCAGGCTCAGCTCTTACCTCAGTGTTTGCTCTAGTCCTTTAGCAGCGGTGCGCCCACACAACAAGGAAGCGTCCACCACCTCTAGCTGGAAAACATCACATTTAAATAAACAGTGTCGTATTACTAATGTTACCAGTGTTTGTCCAGGTGTTTTGAAGCTACAGCTAAAACAAGGTTGATACTTCTATCTCCACCTGAAACATAACTTACATCCTAACCAGGACAGGTAAGGTATGAGCAAAGCTGGAGTTAGTGCCACCACACCTGCACACGGTCTCATAGGAAACCAGCGGTTGCTTGACGTGGTTTCTGTCCTGTTTTAGGCCTTGTGGTGTGTGGGAACCAGTTTCCAAATGTGTTGAAGCTCTGAGGCCTGCATAATTGTTGTGCCAATAACAAAAAAAAAAAAAAAAAAAAAAAAAAAGTAGCCCACTTAGATGCTTCTCTCTGAACAGGCTTGTTTCTGATTTCTGATCCATTCATTTTACAAAGAAGTCAGGCTACACACAGGTCTGTAGGTTGCCATTTATCAGGCTTGGCTCTCCTAAAATAATTTCCTTGTTTAGTTGCTGAACAACAACACTAAGGCCATTGCGACAGATTTGTATGGATTACACATATTGCCACAGCAGGCATTATTATTCCATTTGTATTCATATCGGTAATAACTTAGTTATAGCTGTCTGTATGACAGAGGTTAAGTGTACTGTATGTATACCTGTAGTGGAGTAATAATATTTTACGTGTCGGTCCCACTCAAAGTATAATTTTTGAAAAGATGCATGTGTGTAGATGATATTTTGGTGGCCGCTTTGTCACAGTAAAAAGCTCATTTGACCACTTCCTACAGTAAATCACATTTTAGACACTGCATATCCTGGTTTAGGCTCATGGTCAGGACATATATCAATGTTTTATAGGATTGTGTTAGGGATCACTTTAAAGGAGCAGCTTCTTAGCTTTAATCCAAGCCCAGTTGTGAATCTTCCCCACAAACACAGGTGCTGCTTGAGCTCCTCAAACCGCCAGTGACACACATGGTCCCACAAGTTTCGCCGAAACTGGTTTTAGCCCTGTGGTATCCGGGATCATCCGAGACGCCAAGCCCAAAGTCTGGAATACTCATGTGGGGTCTAAGGATTCAGGAAATGTGAAATTGATTTCTTCACAATGGGAAGGGAAGTGTGTGTGCTGTTTGAATGTAGTCACACCTGTCCAACTTGTTTGCTGTGTGTCAGAGCTCAGAGTGAGGATAGTTTCACTTTTCCAGACAGTGTGAATGAAAGGATGAGAAATGTGCATACCCCGCCCTAACTGCCTCTGACTGGCAAGTAATTGTTGCCTTCAGTTAAGGTTAGGGTTGGGCTGGGTGAGGTTTAGGGTTGACCAAGCAGAGGCAGAGTAGGAGCGGGGCTTCCTGTGACTTGCACATCCATAATGTCAGTTTAGTCTCTCCCATGGAAGGGCAACCTTGGTGTTTCCCTTGGTTTTAGGTGTCAAACATGAGGTCATTTGGTGTGATTCAAAGCAGTGACAGAGCTTGAGAGAGTTCCCTCAACTTCCCTAAACCAGCTCTGCATTGTGAGAGACGGTAAAATCAAATCTCAGGTTGTCAACTTAGGCCTGGGCTTTTAGCTCTGCAGCACTCTTCATGAAAGATGTTTCTGTCCCAGTTGGGCAAACCGGCTTTTAATTAATTTGGAACTCCTTCCTATGAAATATTTTAAATTTTTTTGTCACTGCTTGTAATTGTTACCTTCGATACTGTCTGTTTGGTGTATGATTGCTGCATGGTAACATTTGACTGTGATGGTTAACTTCTGCATTTGTAAATATGTTTATGTATTCAGGTTTCTCCTAGAAGAGAGAAATTGATCTCAGTGAGACAACCTGTTTAAATAGTAATCAATCTATCTAACTTATTAGTCGCAAATTAAAAAATAGGCTGTCAGAGAAATTGCAGCTGCAAGAAATTTGGTTTGCAATGCTTTGTACGCTGCAAATGTAAATGTGAGCTGAAAATCTTTTAGTATAAGTACGCGAATTCATGCCTTAACATAGATACACAATATATCAGTATATGTTTATAGATGTATATATTTTGCTTTATTTATTTATTTATTTGTTTAAGTATATGTTTATTTTAACTGTGCTTATTTATTATGTTTTGTTCTCGGTAATTTCCATATGTATTGCAACACATTATGTAAAATATTTACTTAATATTTACCTTTGCTTAACTGATAAAGGTGTTGTTCAGTGCAAAAAAAAAAAAAAAAAAATCATAAAAGTCTACTAGTGTTTACACTTCAGTCACAAAAATCCACTTTTTGAATATTGTGTCTCTTTTGTTCCTAGATGTTGTAGGGCCAGAACAAGTTTAGTGCCATGAAAATTGTGGGAAAACGTGTGTCATTGATAGTTTGAAGAGCTGAAGTGACACCTGTATTTGTAAGAAAGATGTACAACTGGGCTTGAATGAAAGTGAATAAGGTAACTTTTAATGTGATGCTGAACACAATAGTGAAACACTGATAAATGTCCTGACCACACCAGTATATGGACCAGTGTTAAAATGCAATTTGCCATATGGAATGGTTAACTTCCTGAGCTGATTACTGTGACAAAGCTGCCACTCAGGAATGCTTATCATACCGAAATATCAAAAATTATAGAGTAAATTTTGTCACCTTGAGTGGAACTGGAATCTGGTCTGGCCCATGGACTAAATGGTGAGATGATGTTTAGAGAGAGGTTGTGTGTGTGTGTGTGTGTGTGCGTGTGTGTGTGTGTGTGTGTGTGTGTGTGTGTGTGTGTGTGTGTGTGTGTGTGTGTGTGCCTGTGTGTGTGTGTTCAATCCTTCTTCTTGGCTGCTCTGCTTATTGCAGTGAACAAACCCATGTTTATACTTCTTGCTGTTATCCATTATCCACCCTGCTTTTACATCACTCACTCTGCTGCCGACACACACCTCAAGATGTCACCCATTGCTTCTCCCACTCAAATGCTCTTGAAGTGACAGCTAACCTGCTGTGGTGACAGCTAACTAACAGGCTCAGTGTGACAGTGACACTTAGTGATGATTTTATAAATGACTGCTTATTTCAAAGCATTTATTTGATAAGTGGTAACATATTTAACAAACCCATCCAGCTTCCCTGCAAGGAAAAATAAATCATACTGGCAGTCGTATTTGTTCCATACCAATATACTCAAATATGCGTTAAATGGAAGTGGCTATGACCAAACGAGAAGGAACATGGCAAACAAGGCGAACAAGGAACCTAATAATTGATGTGGCAGGTTGCAAACATTCAGTGAATAACTATTACCTCCATCACTTTCACTCTCTGGTTTTGTGTGAGTGTGTGTGTGTGTGTGTGTATGCATGCATACATGTATACATGCATGTGAGTGTGTCTACAAGGTAGAGCTGAGTGATATGGACACACCAGATATCATGACTGTGACCAAAAACCTCAATATCGATATTGTGACAATATTGTGGGGGTGACTATTGATGCTTTCTTAAGATATTCACACACAAGAGATTTTTGATAAGCAGTCACTAGTAATGGTGATGTGATGACCATGAAAGTAGATGCAAATGATAGAACAACTACAACAGTGTAATAATTTCAGTAATTGCATCCGTTTATTGAAATGCAGCCTTTAAAATCAGGAAAAAACACCAATGCCGTGTCATGCAATTATGATATTCCAAATCTCAGATAATATCTAGTCTCATATCACAATGTTGTTATATGAACTGATCACCCATTGCTAGCAGGAGCGCATGTACCTATACGTGTGCATATCTGTATGTGGAGCCAAATATGAACAGTTTGATCGTTGCAGTTTTCAGTGGCAGCCATATTATTATGTAATCCTGCTCTATGGCTGTGGTTGCTAAGTAAGTGCTTTTGTACAGGTTGATAATTAGAAAACATGACATTTCTTCATAGTGATGTTATGAAGGAAAGGGCTGCACATTTACATTATTTCTAAGTCCTGTGGAAAGGGCAGTCATAGCATGGCACAACCAGGACAAGCTGCTGTCATCACTGACTGTGTGGGGGTATGCAAATGTGTGTGTGTGTGAGAGAGAGAGAGAGAGAGAGAGTGTGTGTGTGTGTTAGGGATGTCATTATACCAGCACTTTCAGAGTTGACATAGATACCAGTGAAATTTTATGACGCTCAAGTTCATATTTATTTAGAGCCCTTAATCACCCTTGGCTTGTTGATACCTGATTCGGTGCTGCAAAAACAGAACGCACTCCTTTATTTACACACTTTGTGTAACCATCAGCAAGTTTCAAAGTATTTGAAGTACATAAGCGTGTATGTGCAAATAGACAGTAAGAACAGTCAATTACAAATGCAACATTGGCCTGTAGCTGTTAGCCAGTAAAAAGCAACGCAGCTCAACAAAACACTCATTTCAAATCAGAAACTATATGAAGTGTCCCGCTGTAACACAATGGTGTGATTATGTGCTTTTTGATTTACAGTCCTACAAACATGACTGCAGTGTTTCTAGTATTAAAACTACAGGCTAAGGCAATATTAGAATAAGTACGCATTACAGAGTGAGGTATCAAGTTGGTTTGATACAACCAATACTAAAAGCATTGTTGAGTGTTGGTGCCATTTTTCACAATTTTGCATCGATTTGTATCAGGTCTTGTGACACCCTGAGCGTGTGTGTGTATATGTGTGTTGCCTGTGTAGTGGTATGCACATGCAGGAGAGTATAGGGTGTCTTTGGGAGATGATTTGCATCAGAGATGTAGGGAATAAGCAGAGGCTTGGGGAATGTTTTCCGGTATGAGGGAGAAGTTGTCAGTTGACCATTCCCAGAATGTGTCCCTGGAGAGTCAACTATCCCAGGTCTTGGAAAGTCATTTTCAACATTTCGCATTCCTTCGTCAAGCAGCACTCTCCCAAAGCTCCTTCTCCTTTCCCCTCTCTAACAGAAAACAAAGAATAACAGTGTTATTTCATTTTTATTCTGCTGGTCATGGCGATATATCTCGCCCCTGAAGGAATTGTAGAACACTGAGAGCCCCTGTACTGATGCAGAAGCCCCATACAGGAGGCAGGCATCTGGTTAGACCATCTCAGTAACAGGGATGGCTCCCCAACACTAGCCGGGCCACGGGGTTGTGATGATGCCATAAATCGCCAGCCTAACTACTGATCATAAATTGCCTGGCAGCACGCTGCTTAGTCTGAATATTTGACTGCTGTCATTGGATGAGGTATTGGGGTCAGAGGGTGTGAGTTATGGGAGACCACCTGAGTGCCAAGGCCGAGCTGGGCAGGGGCTCTGGCTGATACCACTGTTTTACGATCCGGGGTTATGAGAAGGACAGGTTCAGCCTCTCCGCTCGACAGTAAAACTTTTCTTTGGCTTTGAGCTTCTCACTTCTTTCTTCGACTTGTCTGGCTAGGAAAACAACACTATGTTGTGATACACCCCCCTCAAGCTGTTTGATGTTCGTCCTACGAGCCCCTTTCCTTGATCCTTTGTTGGCATTTGATACACTTCTCTCAGACCCTCTCCGCCTCCTTCCACTGATTCCACTAATAGTCACACAGGATAGGGTCTGTCCGAGTGCCAGCAATAATAATCATAAAGCTAAGAATCCGTGCACACATCTCCTCAGTCGCTCATAATGGCTGCTGATGACTCTGATGGCTCCTCCAAGGCTGATTCATTCTCCGAATGAAGTTTGAAGTCTGGTAATATTTAGTTAGACAGAATACTTGTTTTTTTTATGTAAACGTCTAGAGATGTAACTTAAGCTCTTGTTATTTCCAAGAAGGTTAGCTAGATAGGTTTGTTAACAGCTGAACTTCAAATGCTTTGGCCTTAGACAGCTTTTTTTTTTTTTTTCGGCAGTGTCCTGAAATATGCCAAATACTTTTCTCAGTGTCACAGAATTTGTTGCCGGGACCTCATTCATCTTGGTTCATGGGTTTCCAGCTGCAGATGAGTTTCTGAAGTTGTTTCTACATTTAAGCAATATCACAAAAGCTGATTGGACGGCCTGGGACTAGAACAGTACTGCAGCTGCACAAAAAAATCGATGCAGCTGAGAATTACAATATTATTTTTCACAGCACTACGCCAATTCTCAAAACCCTTTGTACAGATTTGTATCATTAATGCACTTCATTTTCATATGAATTGATGGCATCTGCATTTTAGTACATTGTGTTAAGTAAGTTTATTGCCTAATTCTGTTTTAATAAATTGGAGTGATATTTTTGAATTTTGTTGTTTTGAGTCTGTTTGTCACCCAATGTACCGTATTATATATTGTATATCTTATTAGTCTGACCAGATATGAGGCAGTAGGTTGGATTTTAAGCTCTATTTATAGATTTTCAGTCAGCTCTGTAGGGTGTTGCAGTGTCTCCTGACGCAGATTGTATTGTGATGCATCATGATGCGTAATATTGTATCACAAGGTCAATACCAGACCCTTAAGAATACGGTTGCGTCTGCTTGGTCACATGGTTAAGCCGGTCTCATAGAAATCATCCTGTTCTAAGATCCGGCATATGAACCCAACAATGGTGGCTAACTTAGCTTAGGTGTGTTTGTTGCAATAGTAGGTGTGTCAAAGTGTGTATGCTGTCTGAGTTCCTGCTGTGAGAAGTCCAAAAAAATGTGTGTTTCCTGAGTGTAGCTGGAGGCTCTTCAGAGCTCCTGATTACAGAAGCACATTGATACCGGTGGAGCTCTGCACACATTCACTCATTTGTTAAGGTGACACGCTTGAGTTAACTTAAAGTAGGGGAAGATATTTGGACTCCTCGTTATTCAGCACACCAAACGTTCCTAGTTTTTGCAGCGCATGTGTGTACTGCGGTCTCTGATTGCAGCGGCATCAAGCCATATCAGGCCTAATTGCGGGCCAGTGGTGTGCTTGGCAAACTCTGGCTGTGGTCTAAAGAAAGCACATTAAAGTGATTCATTTGTAGCTTTTACACAATGGCAAATAAACAAATTCTGTAAGCACACACAGCCCCGGACTCCATTTGCTTACATAGGTACACATGCAGGAATGCATACAGGCACACAGGCTACATTTTATTAGGACTTCTCCTTCTTGTAAGGTTGTCTGACCCTAATGAGGGCGCAAAAGGTTACCAAGTGGAGTCAAGGCCATGTTGATTCAGTCTTCCACCAGCAGGGGGTACCAAACTAACAGTCAGGGCGTTTGTCCAAATGCATCACATATCCCTTTATGTTCCCTTGTTCCCTCTGCCTTGAAGGATGACAGTGTTTGGGACAAATTCAACATAATAACTGCTGGTGTGTCACGCTAATGTGCTATTCAACCACACTGTAACAGCAGGGCAGCACTAGAGGAATGCTGTTGAGTTGGAGGGTTGCGAGATTGAGGTATGGGTTGCTTTACTGTGACACGCATGTGCCTACACACACACATACACAGCCACCTCCTGATATGATTATCCAGTCTTTTAATGAAACCACCCAGTGATGATGTGATAATGATGATGACGGGAATGGTGATTGGAGCTAATGATAGCACTCGGGGGGCAATCCTGATGAGCTAACATTGTTAACATACTTCAAACACATGGACTGATTTAGTCGACTCTAACATCAGCCCTTCCTCTCTTTTTTCTCTGTCTCTCCACCATCTCCATCTCTTTCTCTTTCTTTGTCATCTATCCATCCTCGACTCTCCTTTATTCTCCTGTATCCACAGTGTATTTCCTCCTAAAGCTACTGTTACACCTGCTCTGTATATTATTACATCTGAATATTTTCAATTATGAGTTTACACACACAGAGACTTACACACATCTTGTTTTTATTTTGTGGTATCAGGGTTTGCACACCTGTACCTGAGCAGTTTCCGAATGCACAACTCTTGCTCCCCCTGCAGACAGGCTTGTCCTACTGCGTCCTACTGTTTAGGAAATCCTCAAGAGCCCCAGTCACTATCAGCTGGGATGTTTGTCTCTCTTAGTATCAGATGCAGGTGTGACAGACACTTTAACTCCCGTTTTATGCTTTCATTTACATTTATCACCCTGATATTGATATTTGTGTTTGGTCTAGTTGAAGAGTAGAGCGATCATATTGTGTTTAGGGCCAAAGTAAGTCTCTTGGGAGTTTTGTGTATGGCACTGAACTAGCAGGTGAGTGTGCATTTGTGTGTGTGTGTGTGTGTGTGTGTTTTTGTGTGTGCCTCACCGTTGCCCCCTGCCCCCCTCCGTGTCCAGCTCCCCATAACAGGAAACAGCGAGGTGAGGCCAGGGTTTATGGGCTAATACGCCCTCAAAGGAGCCTCTTGTTTTTAAACAGAGCAGCAGCTCTTCAGGCTTGTTTTCCATGCTGGTCTGGCGTGGAACGCTTTGACCCTGGCACAGGGGCAGGAAAACATGACACTGGCCGGAGCTTTGAACGCCGTGGGGACGGGCAAGGGGTTGCCAGTGCCTTTGCCCATCTCCCCTCAGGTTAGGCAGGAACAGGTCAGCCTTCAGTGCCACCCGGCCACCAGAATGCTCAACCTGCTGTAGATGTTTTGCAAGAAAAAAAGTCATCTTTTGGTAAAACAAGTAAAACAAAAAAAATCTGCCAATGTGGTGCTGACATTCCTTTGTCATTTCCATGATACGAGTGGAGAGATCTGCTCTTCCACCCTGTTTCAAGATACTGACTCTTTGCTTGAAAATCCCCATAACAAGTTAAGCTGCATTGGAAACAAGTGAAATTGCCTAAGTCCTTTGGCAAAAATGCTCACTTGAAAAAAAATGATGTTTTAAGACTGACTGTGAACCCTAAATGATCGTTTTTTGTTTTTTTTTTTGTTTGTTTTTTTACAGGCTAAACATAGTTTACATACCCACACTGAAGCTCAGTGATCAGCTCATTTTCATATCAAACTGAACTGAGAGAACGTTTCAAAGCTTGCATTTTTCTGTTAGGAAATCATGCTCATCATACCTGCCTCTCTCAGCTGTTCAGTGTCCAGCTCATTTTTCTCCAGCGTATCAAAGTGTGAATCTGCTAAGGGCCAGTATGTCATCTCTACTCCATGGCAGAGTAGGCCTAACTGTGCCCCCGTCTTCCCAGGACCAGAGCTTAGCCTCAAACATGACCATCCGTGGCAGTGACTGTAGATTCCTGGGTGTCCTCCAGCCTCCGTCCCCCCCCTATACCCTTCGTCCTCTGTTCCCTGCCCTCCACCTTGGCCGTCACCCCCAGACCTGGAAAGGAAGTATCGGGCTGGCATGCTGGCAGTCTGAGCGTACTGAGTGTATTATGTATGTGTATACGTGTGCGTGTGTGTGGTTGTGTGTGCGTGTGTGAGCATGCACATATGTGAGGGGGATGGAGGGATGAATGCCATGACTAGCTCGGAATGTTCCAGAGTGTTCCAGAATGTGCGGTCGGAAAGTCTGAGCAGGGAAAAAAGATGAGGAGTAACATGGGTGAGGGGAACAAGACCTTATTGACAGGGCTCTCAACCACACACACACACACACACACACACATACACACACACACACGCACACACACTGGTCCAACTTCTGCCCAAAGCTCCTGACTCATGTTAACAGTGTGGATGTTACACTTAATGATCCCAATGCTCAGTACTCAGCTATATGGTTCCAGGGGTGCTGCGTTCGTTCAAATACATTTTCAGTGGTCTCGCAGCAACAGACTAAACTTTGACTAACATCACAATCCACGTGCAATTCTGCTGAGCTTGGTTAGCTTAAAAAGATGGACTTGATAGGAAACACACTTATGGCTTTTGGGTTGTTTCGGATCAGTCATGTGCATTTATATGCCATGCAGGGCCAAGAGTGCAGAGGTTTGCTCTATAATCAAATGCTACACCAGCCAGATTCATCATTTAGTACTTCTTCATCCAGAGGGGGATTAGCAGGAGTTGTTTTATCATGTTTTGTAATGTTTTGTCTCTTAATGATTTGTCTACAGTGGCGGCATATTGAGCTGACTTTGCTAGGGCAAATGAAAAAAAAAGTGTCTTTCCTGCTTAATTACCAAACAGTTATATAAGTTATCCAAATGTGTTACAAATATTGTTGTAAGATGTGACAGCAGAAATGTGACACCTGTTATTGCAGTCATTTTTATAATTACCTGTATTTATAGACTGTAGGTGCAGCTTCACAACAAATTGAATGGGAATATGAGAATAAAAGTGTAATAAAGAGTGAAAAATAAGAAGGCAAAGCAATGAAAAACAAGATAAGAACATTGTAGAGTTAAGGTAAAATCAGGAGCACAGACATTTAGCTTCTGATTATTATTACATTAACCAGAAACTATAACTTCATAAGGTCTATAACATGATTTTAACTGATAATGCAGTAATAATTCTGACTTATAATGTTGTAAAATGGGCTGTTACAATCCTCGTACATGAGATATGACATTAGGCAATATAATTATTACATCATTTGATATGAATATAGATTTGAACCTTTTATGAAGTAATAATTGCCAGGTAATATAATGATATAATGCTATTGCATTATCTAGGAAATCACATTTTATGGTGTTTCTGCCTATTTAGTATGATATTTTATGATATTTTGACAAGTTTTTGTATTGTCTGGCAATTATTGTATCAGTGTTTATAATCCTGGTTTTATGTTCATCTATGGATCTTTGAATTTTACAGCAAAGCATCCATTTTTGTTCTCTTTGTGCTGTGGTCTCTAAAAAAAGTAATATTTAGAGAGCTAAATTGCAGCCAATATCCCTTACCCACTGGATAAAAATTGCCTGCACTGATACTGGTACTGTGAATTCAGTTCACTGTTGTTTTTTTTTTTTTATAACTATGGCAAATGAAAGCTTATTATGTAATGCAAAAGCTTAAATCTTTGTGACCATTGTAGAATTTTTACCATTCGTTTTCCCAACAAAAAGAAATACTGGTTGCACTTGTGAGTGTAAAATGTTTTTGTGTTTATTGCTCTTTAACTTTAACACTGTAAAACAAGCCCTTACTGCATATGAGCAAATAATTTATTTGTTTAAAATTCAGTTTTACAATATAAAGGGAAAAAAACACATTCGTAGACTTAATTAAAACTGTTAGATTAAAGAAATTATAATTACAAAAATGTAACTATTTAGACGTATTTCAACAATACTTCACATTTAGGACTATTTCAAGAATATTAAGCACTACAACATTTTAAGTGCATATGTGTACACTTATTTTGTATTCCAATGCTTCAGCTCTGTTGCTTCACATTGGCATTGTGCACCATTAAGAGCGTCATTAGGTTTGCGGTGTTGCCAGATGTGGAACTTACAACAAATAGTTTAGCGGTTTGATTCAAGCAGCTGACAAGATTAATGAGTAGTAAAGGCTTTGTTTTTCCTGTTTGTGGCAAGTTGTTACCTAGAAAGCCAATCAGCAGTCACTTTAGATTTTAGGTCAGTTTTTGATGCGTAGATTAAAGACAATGTAAGACAAACTATGAGTAACGATAAATTAATGAACAGTGGGACGTCCCAGTGAGAGTAGGCGAACGTGCAGGAAGCACCAGTTACCCCCAATCTCATGCGTTTAAATCTGGCCTTGAACCTTTGCTCTCTCCCAAACTTTTCTGCATCTCATTTCTGCATCTCTCCTATTGGCTGTCAGATAAAGGCCAACATACCCCAGAAAAAGAGAGAAAAAAAAAAATAAGCACAAAAGCACGTTGAACTTTGGCACTGAATGCTTTAACGTGCTAGTAGTATCAATGTGGTTCAGTCAGCACAAAAAATGCACAGACCATTCGTCATTTGTTGGCTTTAATCGATATGTCTGACCCTTCTATCCGTGCACTTTGCAATACTGATGGCTGTGTTTTGATGGATTTTTTTTTTTTGCTTGTGGTTTTAGGATGGTTCCTACCTGGCTGAGTTCCTGCTGCAGAAAGGCTACGAGGTGAGAGATACTCCCTGACCACAGACTCTACCGCACCAAGGCTCTGTCATCTGCAAGCTTAGACACACACGCAAAAGAGGAGATACACACACGCACACACATAGATGAATGCAGACACTCAGTGACGCCAACAAACACACACGCTGACTCAAGACACACACATGCACACACACGGAGCGACATTCCCTCGATAAGCTCCGTCCAGTCATAGCAGTGTGGCTATACTGGGGGATCGTGATGTAACGCAGCAGTCAGGTCAGCATGTGGGGTGACTCACACCTCACCCTGATAAGACCCTTTTTGTTGCACTGAGCCTGTTAACTCCTGACCTTTTACCCTCGGGTCAGGCCATTAACAAGGAAATGGCTGTTATTATATGGCCATACGAGTGAGGTCAGTCGCTTTCACCTGCTACGCGATGTGTGCTCAGGCGCGCAGAAAGTCAACATGGCCTCTGGACGCAGAGGTTTACAAGCTGTTTCTGACTGGGTGAGACTACGTAAGGCTTCTGTGGCGATTTCACACCCATGAAAAGTGGGTATACATATTCACCTAGACACGCACGTACACACACACACACACACACACGCATGCACTGGCTCTCATTGTGTTTTCCTGACAGTAGCCGAATGATTTCATTTCCTCTCAGATGTTTAGCAGCAGCAGTATCCACAGCCTCCCCCTCGGCTCTCCACCCCCTTTCCCTCCAGGCCACACCAGCCTGCCTGGTCAACCCCAACATGTGCTGCCTGCCACAGAGACAGCAGAGAGGAAAAGAGCTCGCTCCACGTTTGGGGACTCTGATGGGGAGGAGGGGAGCATGAAAGAGGTGTGCGCAGGCAGGCAGGCAGGAAGTCCACAGTGAATAAAGGAAGTGAGGTCAGGGCACAGCGTCCTCCCAGTAATGGACTCCCCTGGATCAAGCCGTGTTATCTTCTCTGAGCAGAGCTTCCGCACACATCCCCCCCAGGCCACGTAGTACAGGCAGCCCCAAATCACTGATCACAGGCACCATTAAAAACATACTGGGCAGAGAGTACAGAACAGGTTACATGAATAAATCTCCCTGTCCTTTCGTCCTCTATCTACTCCTTCCATCTCCTTTTCCTCTCAGGTCCATGGTATTTTGCGGCGTTCCAGCTCCTTCAACACGGGCCGCATTGAACATCTTTACCAGAACCCACAGACACACACCGAGGGCAGTAAGTGTCCCCTCCGCACCGCCAGTGTCATGATTAATTCAACCCGCCCCACCCAAACACAGATTTTCAATATTTTCTTTTTACATTCCATTTTTATATTTCTTCATGATAATTCTTGAGAAAAGAGATTAGTGCCAGCAGGTGGTATATTTGATTTTCCTAAGTTTGAATTTATCACATTCATATGAAGTCACTAAATTCAGAAAAACAAATTTGTTGGATAAAATCATCCATATTTTTAATTTGTTAGGCACAATTTTTGTGTGATGGCTCGAAAATTGAAGGTGGTCATTATTGAATTTAACTCTTAACCATGATTTTACACTCAATTTTGATTGCCTCAGCTCAGATTATTGGCTTGTTGGTTTCTAAAATGTAAATCCACTTTAGAACCATCCTAAAAATAAGTCTACTTAAAAATGAAACAGAGTGACTCAGTGAAGGTTTGAAAGTTTTTGAAGGCCAAGAAATCTGATTATGTCTAAACTAATTGTTTTTGGGCACTGTAAATGTGTGTATGCATTCAGGAGTTGGTGATTGTCTTGATTTTTGTGTTATCTGTGTGTTTGTACAAGTGTTTTCATATGTGTCCCTCCCTGTTAGACATGAAGCTGCATTATGGCGACTTGACCGACAGCACATGTCTGGTGAAGATCATCAACCAGGTCAAGCCTACGGAGATCTACAACCTGGGGGCTCAGAGTCACGTCAAGGTAGTGCCATCCCAGATCACATCTTTAACATGCCTAACGGATCTGCTATCAGTCAGCAGTGACTCACTTCACTTTGAATGCTACTTAAAAGTGCTATATCTGTAGCATTTTGGCTTTCTCACAATGTTGACAAGCAAGAGGAAGGATAACACACCTTGATAAGAGTGACTATACATTCCAGCAAGGTTAAAATAACATTAAATCGAAACTTTGCACTTAGTAGAGGAAATTAAATAAATTTGTTTATTACTTGCACAGTGCAAATGTTTCTCATTTTTTGCAGCGAAGCAATTGCTCTTGCCATAAAGTAATCCAACAGATTTCCTGAGAAATCCGACCTGGTGGCACATAGTCTGAAATGCAGTGTGGAGGCCAGTAGAGGCTGCCAGTCACCTTACCACTGATCTCATTTGCTTAAAGCGACAATATTAATGTTTCAAAATTAATGTGATAATGGTTTATTGAAGTTAAAATGGTACATGCAAAACGCTTAACAAAATACTTTAGCTCTGTCATGCCTATTTTCACCGGGGTTTCCACCTAATAATCATCTAATAAATTCATGTGCCTCTTTACATCTTACAGTTACATCAACAGATTAATTATTTGTCAAATCCGTTTGAGACTCGCTGGAAGTCAGTAGAATCGGTGCAATCTCGGTGATGTTTGTTGAACGCATACAGTCAGTATTCTTCTGTGAATGGTTAGCAGTTGACTCTCAGTCCTGGGAAGTGAGGATTGCGGAGGTTGCTGGAGCTGGTGGGACAGGAAGCAGCGTTTCTCAGATGGACCGGCCTGTGCCACAGTGTCCCTTTTGTCTTCGAGCTCCACTGTGATCCCAGGAGATCCCGCTTTGCTGCCCCCCTCTTCCAGCCCCCACCCACACTGGGATCTGACACACTCTCAAGTCACCATTGATATTCTTTCACTGTGGTGGTTTGGGTGGGAAATGGAGCAAAGAGCCAGAGCCAGATCACAGCTAGCACATTGATGGTGCACTTTTCAGTAATGTTTGCTGTTACACGGAACAGTAAACGTTAGTGACTCACAAGTGAAAAGAGTGGGGATTTTCATACCCACCCAGTTCAGTTGAAGCCTGGCCCAAATCCACCTAATCTAGTCGTTTTTTGCTTTCAGTTTGACTCAGTTGTGTTTTCTTTTTGACCTCAGTCTACACTGCTTATCTAGTCTGAGTTGGTATTGAATTCGGTCCAAAGCCTGACCCATATTTGAACTGACCTATAGCTAAATGGGCTTCAAACTACCCCATGTTACCTGTCCCTTGTGTAAAACTGGGATAGCCGGGTCAACCTGCACATCAGCAGTCTGTAGTATTGCCACATCTGCAGAGAGTGGGACAGTGAGATAGAGAGAGAAAGAGAGAGTGAGAGAGAGAAACAGGAAAAAAAGAGAGTGGGAGCATGAGTGAGAAAGGAGAAGAATGATGACTCCTCTCTCCACATCCTTTGTGGTCATAGGCCATGACTCTGCTCTCAGCCTCCCACATGGAGGATCATCCCTTGGCCACACACACTCACTCACACACACACAGACACACACACACTCACACACAAACAGTGACAGAAAATCCCTTTACCTGTGTGAGGCTTTCCTGTGTTTATTTGTTTCCACACCAATAACCCCAGCTCTGCTAACTTCTTACCACATGCTGCATGTTATGAACGGCTGAGCCCACTGGATTACTGGCAGCAGTGGTGTGGAGCAATTTCCAGTCTCTCCCACCACAGAGGAAAAGATCACTCACACCAGCTACTCAGCATCTCTCTTCCTTCCCACCAATCCCCTCCCCACCGCCTCTGTCTACAAGAGGCTCCTTACAGGGAATCCCTTCTCAAGCCAGCTTGTTAATCTGACTTACTGAGGGCGCATGCATTATAGTGTGCGTTTGAGATGGTGTGTGTGTGGGTGCTGCCGGTTTCCGCTGGAGAGAGTCATCACTGAGAACAGAGTGGAGGTTATTTCTAATGCTGCAGGGGTGGAGATGGTCAGGGAATTGGGGACGGACAATTGAGGGTTGGAGACGCAGCCAGCTGCACTATCAAAAGACGAGCACACAACCAAAACAGAAGGGATTTTATATCCCTCTATGATTGTAACTCCAGAGGAGCTATTACAGGATTATGATCCTTGTGCTCAAGTAGATGTTAGCTGGTGGAGTTGGATGAACACTGATGTTGAATACACTATTCTGAATACTACCTCCTCTGTGGTATGCCGCAAAGGCGACTTATCTTTTCTGTAAGGTATGATTTTACCATTGAGGAATAAGTGGAGTTTGAGAGGAGATCCACCTGTTGGTCACCTCACCAATTAAATGATAATCACATAATATGACTTAGACACCAAAACCATCCATTAGTCAATAAATATTCATACATAAGTAAGAAAACTGAAAACAGTCCTTGGCCTCTGATAGATCATTCATGTTGGCGCTTCATGTTAACCTTTTGGTATACATGATGTTGACTGATTCAAGGCAACTAGCATTTCAAAATTTGGAAAATGAGGGCATGTCACAGATCTAAAGCTTATTGGTAAATAACTTGAATAACTCTCCATGTAAACTGACAGTATTTGATGCACATTTAAAAGTTGAAAAGGGGCTTTGTGTCACATGCCTGCTCAAGAATCCCAACTTGGCTTTGAGTCTACATGAGGTCACAGACTCTTGATTGATCGGTGTCTGTGTACAGGAATTGAAGAACATGTACACAGTACCTTAATGGAAGCACATCAACGCTTCAGTATTTGTGCCGCCACAGTGTTTAAATTTGTGCTTTACAGTTGTGTTAGGTTCAACAATAAAATGTTCTTAACTTTGAAAGTTTTGTGGAGATTGGTACAGTTTACACATGTAAAATCTACACAGTTAACAAAATATGATCCCAAAGTGACACTCTGTTTTTAGCTACAGTACCAGTGACTACTTCACCTGTTTTCAGGAATCAAACTTGGTGGCAGATGAGAGACTGTGTACAGGTAAAATTACTCCGCTGCAGCTGATTAATTTGTGGTTGGTCATCTGAAGCAGTCCCCAAAATGAACTGTGTCTACATAATATATATTCTGTTAATAAATGTGGTGTCTCTGTTCTCATAACCTATCAAATTGGCCAGTCTCCTAAAAACGTGGTGTTTTCCCATAACACTCAAAAATCAGCAGTTGCAATGAGTCATGAATTATGGATCTTCCTGATTATATTAAGTTGCTGGAAACTACCTTTATGAAATATGTATGAGCAATAAATGTGAATGGAAGTGCTTACTGGCTGTCCATGATAATCTGTTAGGCATCTGAGGGATCAACACGATCTCATTGTGTTCTCCCACCAAAGCGTCCCATAGGGAAGTTGTTAACAAAACCCCTCAACGTCTCTCCCCATGCTTTTCTGTGTGAGCTCTCCCACCTGCAGCTGTCACAGTAGACACACAGGGAGAGGGCCAAAGGCGAGCTGAATAGGCAGGCTGAATTATTAACACACCTCTGTCATGACGGGGAAAATGACAGGTGGGAGGCCAGACGGAGATAGAGAGTGAAGGGAATGAGGGATGGAAAGAAAGCAGAAGAGGGAACGAGTCTGGGGAAGTGAGAGGGTTATGTCTGTGTATGTTTCCACTTCATTGTTGTTGATGGGCTTTTCTTGTCTCGGAGAGTTAGTGAAGACAAAAACACACGTTGTGCCCAGAAGAAGGGGTTTCGCACACTTCCTTCATTCATATCCTCTATTATCCACCTCCTCACGCAGACTTATCATTGTCCCATTATCTTCTTTTAGCTCGCTCTCTCGCCTATCCTTCAGTCTGTCCCACATCCGGTTTGCAGAAGCTCCTGTACCAGAGCCACACACAGGATTTCACACGCCTATTTCCTTGCAAAGCTCCACAGTATTTGCTTGGTGTGTTGATGCATTTAAAGGCCTAAAATGTCTATTGTACTGGTTGCCAGTATTTTACTTATGTGTAATCTATGGCGCTTGTTACATAGTACTGTGATACAGCTATGTTGTCTCCATGTCCTGCAATAGGATGCAGTGAGTAGACAACCTTGCAGTGCATCAGTCATCATTCTAGCTTTGTAGAACATAAATGGTTGAATTATAGATTTATTAATTATATTTTCCTCGTTCTATTACATAAAAGTATAATGTGTAAACTCGTTCAGAGAAAGAGAGAAATGCAAATGTAAGTGATGAGTGGTTTCTTTTCCTTAACAGCCCATTGGCTGGGTTTACTCACTCTCTGATTGGTGTTTACATTACTGCTGTCCAATCAGCCCTCAGTGGCACGCTTGCAGTGCAGTGTGTGTGTGCCACACTGGGATAAAGACTTGCCTGGAACCAAATTAGCACATTCCCCACTGAAGTGTGTGTTTTCTGTCTCAGAGGACTCATTAGCTCTGTGTATGTACGTGCGTGCGTGTGCGTGCGTGTGTGTGTGTGTGTGTGTGTGTGTGTGTGTGTGTGTGTGTGTGCAGTTGCATGTGTTTAAGGTGCCATGTTTTCCATTGTTTTTAGATTGCCTTTCAGAATAGGAATCTTGGTGGTTTGGCCAACTGGAGATACAGTATATCTCTGTGCCCACATTTTCTCATGTCTCCCGCCTATTGAATGAGCAGAAACAGGACCGCGTTGCCTTGGTGGCCTAGTAGTCAGTGGTCAGAATAGCTCCCTAAGCAGACCTGTCCCTGAGGCGTGTTTTGAAAGGTTAGGCCTTCACACAAGACAGGCTGCCTGGCCTACATGGGTTGAAAGTGAACTTTAAGTTAAGAATAGGCTATTTTGTGCCAAGAGAAACAACTCTGCACTTTCCTTGTTCGGAGTCAGGGAATGTTTTGTGGTCGTGCTTTGTGGGTCAGACTTGTTGCTCCACTCATGAGTCAATTCTTTTTTCTGTTTTTCAGGGAGGTTGTAACACAGAGAATTACGGGGGGGCAGGGGGTTGAGTTTTTGAGGTTTTGCTAAAAAAAAAACAGATTGAGTCAATAAATAGAATCACAACTCTAAATGTGATTACATGTAAGTCTGTACCTTAATTCAAAATCCAGATATTCCAGATGAACCCTTTCGTTTGTATGACTTTGAGAGGCCAACATAATCTGTATAAATGTAGTTCTACTTCTGACTTATAGATGGCAGCAGTGAGCCACTGAGGCATACTCCCCTGACAGTTTGAACCGGGACCGTGTTGAGCTGTGCTGCAGCAGTGGTTCCCAGTGGGGGTGCGGGGACAAACATGTCCTCTGATGGGTTGCCTTGGGATGCAGTTGTATCAAATGTGATCCAGAGGTTTAATGCATATCTTTTTGGAACTAACTCATATGGGTCAGAAGTACAATAAGAACAGCACATCTCACTGTCCTTTAACACTAGTGAGTTTGGCTTTAGGTTTTAGAGCCTTTGTACTTTTAATTTGTTTTAATTTGCTGGTGATGAAAGAGGATATCGATGCATGAATTAGTATAGCGGTTTTCAATTTATTTTTGACTTTAATTAAGCTGCAGACCCCATTTGAAGTGATTTTTGCCCTCACATTACTAATATGAAAAGATTGTTTGGTTTGTGTTAAATATTAAACTGTTAAGATGTCATACTTGAACTCTGACCGAACTATTAAACTGTTCATAACTGAATAAAATAGACTCAAGTGATGACATTAAAATATGTCGGAATAATCATTTATACAGTACTGTTTTGTGCTAAACTAATTTGTATTGAGTGAAATTAAACTCATTTTCCAAAGAAGAGGCCCTTCAAGGACATTTGATGGTTCTCAGACACCAGTGTGGAAACCGCTGAATTAGCAGACAGGGCTTGGCAAGGCCCCCTGCAGGTTAGTATATTACATTACAGCTCTTCCATAGGTGATAGGATGGTGGGGTGGTGTGGCTTGGACCTTTTGCTGCTCAGTCGATGCCAACATTTCAGTCACATGAGTAACAAGAGGGAGCATGAGAGAGGCGTAAAGGAAATAGGAGGAAGAAAATGACAGGAAAGTAGGACAGGAAAAGAGATCAAAACTCCACAGTGGTATTATGTTGACACTTTGAGGAAACTATGTACACTATGTAAGGAAATTATTCGCTTACAGATGTATGACTGTTCGCCTCATTTGCTGCATCATCTCTCTCTCTCTCTCTCTCTCTCTCTCTCTCACTCACTCACTCACTCTCTCTGTCTCTCTCTCTCCATATTAGTTCCCCCCCTCTCTCTCAGAGAGATGAGCGATTGGTAGGCTATAATGAGTGTTCATGTTGCACAAATAGGAAAATTGGTGTGCTCAACTCAAAATTGACTCTCAGAAAGTGTAAATTGATTTCAAAGTGCCACGTTTTTATTTAATGTAAGATTTAAGATTTATCTTACATTTATACGTCTCACTTACCGCTCCATTTTCTACATGCAGTTGCTGCTCTGCTCTCTTCCTATCACCTGTTGGGGCAGCTGTTCCTGTTGAGTTAGAGACACAATAAATGAAAAAAAAAATGCTTTCAGGTTTTATATTTCTCATAGTTGATAGAGGGTTACATTTTAAATAGTGTCTCAGTGCATGTCCACTTGTTAACAGGAAGGTCAGTGAGAGATGAATAAACAAGTACACAGCTTTCACATCAGTTTGTTTAGCAAAAGTCAGGCACCCCGTTATAGGAAGATCACCAATACTGTTTATGTAGCTAGTTGGCTGAATTCAAGGAAGGCAAGCAGCAAATTTAAGATGATGCTGATCTCAGTTCCTTGCATAATAAATGTTGTGATTTGGGAATTAATTTAGAATTATTTTGGGGAAAAAAAACCTTATGTCCTCTGTAATTTGGGGCATTTGGACATTGCTTTCTGTTGCTGTCTGGCTGTTTGAATCAGTTTGAATGGGAGCACGAGAGGAGAAGGGAGGGGGAGTTGGGGGGCGGGAGGGATTTGGAACTAGAGTGGCTGCTGTTTCCACATGGTCCTAGTGTGTGCAGTTTTTCCTGTTTTTTGTTTGTTTGTTTGTTTGTTTTTTAGTTTTTTATAAATATATAGGATACGTTTTTGGACTGTAATAAGTGGAACGATCCAATACTGCCTTCTGAAAAAGCGCAGGGGACATATCACCTGTGTCTTGCCGTAAATTATGCCCTTGGTGTAA
Source organism: Myripristis murdjan (assembly GCF_902150065.1). Taxonomy (NCBI): domain Eukaryota; kingdom Metazoa; phylum Chordata; class Actinopteri; order Holocentriformes; family Holocentridae; genus Myripristis; species Myripristis murdjan. The sequence continues at coordinate 21,909,912 of NC_043983.1, read as the reverse complement.
TGGATGCCAACCCGAAAAGCAACAAATAGCAAATAAAACAGTTAGCACTCGCAAATAAGTGTATAACCCTTTTTTAATCTACACAGCAGCATAGAAAATGGAAAACAGCCCTTGGCTTTCCCCAGTGTTTCACACTTATTATAGTAAACATCAAACTGGAACCCTGTATTTAATGATCATTTTGTCGTGGGTAAGAGGGAAAACTGAGGTGAAAGGACAGTAACCAAGCATTAGACTAAATATTTAGCACGCTCAATCAGCCTCCCTGTTGCTATGTCCTCCAGGGAAACATTTAGGCTCTGGCAATAATAATCAGCCTCACAGCAAATGCAGGATGTTTTTAATGATTTATCTGGAATACCACTGGTTCTGTGATCAGTAATGTTTAACAAACAAGACATGTCCTGGCTTAAGCTGTTTGAACAAGTCAAGATATTCCTTGTTGACTAATCCCGAGTTTACAGTCTCTGTGCACAAATGTATTCCTGCGTGAAATAAATCATAAAATAATTAGACTTAACCTAAAATTAAACAAAGAGTTTTGTGGCATTACTGCTTTACTAGATAATGCAGAGTACATAGATCATTGTAGATCTGCTGTTGTGCAGAACATTTGATAAAACAGTGAGAGGAAGGCCAATAAAATATGATTCATCAGCCATGGTGTGTGATTTAGTCCACTGACACACCCACTGGAATGCCCCAAGTAGGAACAAATTTTTCTGAAATTCAGAGCTCTTGCCTGACTCCTCTGTTGAATCAGCATAATTAATGACAAGCAATGCCATTAATAATGTAAAATAAAGTACAATGTAATCATGTGCAATTGGAAAAATGTCTGATTCATTCAAATGAAATGATTTTAGTTGCAAATTATATTGTAGAGGGCACTTTGGATAGAAAGTTATGACTGTTTCATTGTGTCAGAATATTTTGCATTAATATTTCAGCTTATTTGAGTAATTTGACAGTCAAGATTCAGCTGTACTTGTATAGTTAGACACCGGGACTGTACGATACAGACATTTCCTTCACCTAAAGCTGTAGTGTAGAGATAGCTACACCCCAAAGGAACACATCTTCTACATTTTATATTGTCTGTAGCAGTGTTTCTTTTTGGCCCATGACCCCTTAAAACAAACCAACGCCTGCACATGCAGAAAGGTGAACAGTCCATGTAAAGAATGACCACCTACTCAGGTTGTTTCGTTTGCGTACTTATCCGAGGAGCTGTTGTGTTTTGAAACCAGTCAGCATTTCATGTGAAAAGAGTAACATATGAAAAAACAAAAAAAATCAAATACATTTTCTACATTTTTTTTTCTTCTTTTGCTTATGTCTTAATCATCGTGCAACCCCCCAAAATTATCTCATGACCCCTCAGCGGGGTCGTGGCCCCCAGTTTGAGAATCAGTACCCGAATAGGTATTTGTTTTATTTGTACATCAGTTAGCAATACCACAATGGATGCAGAAAGGGGGCTCACTACACCACCTTGCACAAAAAACATTGTGCACATCCAACATGCCCTTCAAGCAAAATGAGTTTACACAATGGACACACTATGCACACATTTCAGTTGGCAGAGGGATTAGGCTGTGGAGGCATTGTTAGCTGGTGTGCACACACAGAGGTATTTACATAGACCTTACATGGTGTGTATGAAGGGATCTTTATAAGCAGACTCACTGTCTACATACATACAAGCAGGAAGGCTTAGCAAAGACACCTGAGGGATTTATATGCTCATTTGATGTACTTTTTTGTTGTTTGTTTTAAGGCGTGGGGTGGCTTTTTTGTTCTGTCACACATTTGTAAAACACCGTGAACAATGGCTTTATTAAATTGAACAGCAACACAATTATGACCGCTTAATATCTACATCTTCTGTCATCAGTGCAGCCTTCTTAATTACACTATGTACGCAAACACCCACTCTGGCCGTGACACACAATGAAGAGATGCAGCCCGATTCAATCCTTCCATAAGTGACATAAGCTCATTACTCACTGTAAACATTGTTGTTAATCTTTGAACGCAAGTCCTGACTTCTGCTGCCCACTCTCTGGTGTGTGCTCACACCCTCATAGCTACAATACACACCAACACTTCCCCTACCAAGGAGCTGTAATGGCATGTTTGTGTTATTCTGCAGTTTGTTTGGAGTTTTTCTTCCGAGTATGGGTTGCGGCTGGATCCCAGTCATACACAGACCAAGACCTATTGTTCCTGACTGTTTCAAAAAGGCCTTGTCAGTGAAGTTTAAACACAGAAGGGTGATATTTAGCTCCAGCCAATTAGGGATAAAAGGTAGGGCCCAGAAAAAGCAGTGTAATTGTTATTTCACAATCTGTAAATTCCCTTTTAGTGTCACAATCTGTAATCTTTCCAAAAGGTGTTATTGCCTATATTTTGGCTAAGTGTGTGTGGGTGTACTGGTGTGTGCGCACTTACACACTTGTGTCTGTTGGGTAATTTAAGGATTGCAATCTATTTACAGACTCTTGCTGTAATGAGCTATGATCTCACTTGTTTGGATCACATTAGTGGAATGACAATCAGCGAATAAAAACAAGAAAGTTAGAGACAGAGTATAAGGAGCAGAGAGAGAGAGAGCGGGAGAAAAGTGGAGGAGTGGATGAGTTATGACATAAGATACTAATCTAGATGAGAGTAATTGTTTTAGCCAGAGTTTTTTGTTGACTTAATAAAGGTGTTATTGTAAAGCATGGGAATATTTTTTTTCTGTGTGTGTAGGCTGCTGCCTTTGTCTGTGTGTTTTAATTGAAGCTCTAAATCAGGCTGTCATACCTGTGTGGAAGGGTTGGGCCACTCTAGCCTTGTGTCATGTCTGCCAAACAAACAGCCCTTTATTCTGCTCTGCTTCATCAGTTAGAAAGAGAGAGAGAGAGAGAGAGAGGGGCAGAGAAACAGACAGACAGATATATTAAGGTACAATAAATAGCAAGTGTAAGCATATACATAACAGAAAATAACAGTGTTGAGCATATCAGTGGAGCACAGGGTGAGAAATGTACTATTTTTCATGAAACAACTTTTGCCTTCCAGAGTTTTTTTTAGGTTTGGCATTTTGGTCCCTGTTGGGCAAATTGTACCACTAATATTTGCCTAAAAATATGTATATCATAATATGCCATATATCACACTGAAAGTGTAACTATTTGCACTGACCAAAAATCACTATACTGTATTTTTGTTGCTCATAAGTCACTGAAGAAATTTCCTAAGCATAGGCTCCCATTAATCCCCTACAGTAGCCCATTTGGGACAGTGGTTGTCCTTTTTGGAACTTGTAATTTCTGACTCTATTAGTGAGTTTGTCAATAAGGTTTACTGAATAATATCTGTGCTTTAAGTTGTCATGGCTGTTCTGAGACCATTTTTTTATTATTATTTTTTTTTTTAAATTTATTTATCTATTTATTGATTTATTTATTTGTATGTATTTTCTGAGGTAACACAATTGGTTGGTACGACATCCTTGATTTGTGTCTGTCTGTGTATTTTCATGTCTTTGTGTATTGGTCACACACCTAAGCCATTCCTTCCCAACTGGCAGGCAGTTTGATGTAGTTACAGTAGAAAAATGATCATAAATCAAAGTGTCACCTTGTGTTTTTGTCTTGCCATGCCCTTTGTTCATCTCTCAGGTTTTGACACTCACTGTTTCCATCTTTACTGGACTTAAAAAAACAAAGTTTAATCTAGTTTAAGAGCCTCATGATACTTCAAAGGTTCAGAGGTTGGTTGGAAAAATGCTTTTCAGTAAGCCATTTAGTTTTTAGTCTGTTGAAAGCAAATTGAGTGATTGTTTTTAGAGACCACAAAGAATCATATGATGGGACAGTAAATTTCAAAAGGCGTTTGTAAGTACTCAATTCCTTCTTGAAGAGCCCCTAAGGTGGTGTAATAACAAATACATACACAATCTGAGCACTTCTGCAAAGAGTAACATGACCTGACAAAGGGAGGACACATGAGAAATTAGTTTGAGCAACACCTGCCTTGTCCCTCTGTGCAGCTCGAACCTGAAACGTTGCCACTCCTCCCCCTCAGGCTGCTGCAGGATTACAGTTACAATCATGATTACCGGTCCTTATTATCATCATTAGTGCGGGTATCAACAGCAGTGATGAGAAACATCTCTGGCTGTGTGAGAAGCTGGGAGCAGGGCATGATAAATGGCTACTGCCGTGTTATGTGTGAGAGATAAGTCTGTCACTGAGAAAAATGGTTGCTAGGTTTCCACGGGGCCATCAATCATGTGCCCCAGTGTCTGGTGGGGCAGGGTAGGCCAACGGACAGACGGGCGAGGCTTAAGGACATGTGAGGCAGCTGATTGGCAGGCAAGCAGTAGACTGTCATGAGTCTGCCTTCTAATTGTTGACTTAAATCATGTTACCCCTCGGCCTTACCTAGCTCATCTTGTAGAGAGAGATTCCTGTGTTTGTTTTGATTGAACCCAACTGGTTCCAATAAATCAGTTAGCACCACTGTAATCATTTAATAGCCAGAGAAATTGCATGTGCTTGGTGTGAAATGCTGAAGTTATCTACTCAGCAAAGTGAGCAGTGGTGATCAGTCAGAGGTGTGTAGAAAACACTTTGTTCTAAAACCTACTAGAGCTGTTTGCTTTAGAACAAAACCATAGCAGGTCCCCTCTGAGGCATGTAAAACGCTTTTAAGAGTGCCCTCTTCGAGGCTGGTGTGTCTTACAGACATGCCTAAGCTGCAGCTAGTGACCCTGAGATGTGTGTATGTGTTTTTTGTGCACACATGCATGCATGTGTGCATATGTGCAGGTGTTTGCGATGCTGTGCCGCTTGCGTGTGTGAGCATGTGTGTTTGAATTTGCACGTGTGATGATGAAATTGATGGGGGGGGGGTTGAGTACCATCTAGCAGAGAACAGAACATGATTAGTCAGGAGAGAATCTGCCCTTTCTTTCTCTGCGCACAGCGTGGGCCAACTCCAAAGTAAACACCCCTCTGTTTTCTTTACTTTTCTTTGCTCTATTCTCAGAAAGGCCTAGACACGCGTGCACACACACGCACTCACAGAAAACAATTACAGAGAATTAAGCTAGAAGTGACACAGGGACGAGTAAGTGTGTGGTTTTGTGAGAATGTGCATGTGTGTCTGTGTCTCTCTGCTGTAGATTAACTTGTCACAAGCAGGCTGGAGGCTGCAGCCATCACACAGCGTTGGAAGTTTGAGGGCCCTGCGACGTTCCCAATAGTACCCCAAACATTCCTTCCTCCAATTATAGGCATAATGAGAGGGAAAGCCACAGATACACAAACACTGGCCAGGGCAGCATTCACACTTTCCCCTTCCTGGCCAGCTCTTTTGACAGTGATGGTCATTACACACACGTACAGACATCCACACACACACACACACACACACACACACACACATTCACACACACACCTGGGATTCTGATGTGCCTATACTGAATCTTTCCTACATCCCACTGCCACTGGTATGGTAATGTGTGACACAGCTCCAGCTCTCTGGCGTGGACCAGGCTCGGGTAATCGAAGCTCAGAGTGTTTATACATGTGTGGTCAGCGCAGGCCACCACCACAGCTAAACGTTTACAATAATAGTCTCCAAGTGATGCCTATTATAATAAAAGTCAACTGTCTTGCCTGGTGCAGTAAAACCAATCTGTCGTGCTGAACTTATTATAGTCAAATTAAACTGTCATGCCTCGGGCGGTGAGGCTGTAAACTATGGAACTTGAACAAAAACACACTCCCACTTGCCAGTCTGCCACCTTAATTGTACACAGGTATATATGACTCTGTGTGTGTTGTGTACTCAAAGTACACAATGACCTGACATGTGGGAACATTGTGTCGGGATAAGAGGAAATAGTTGTCACAAAGGAAGAGAACAAAGCTTTTGATCTCTTCTCTTCTCCTCTCTTCTCCTCTCCTCTCTTCTCTTCTCCTCTCTTCTCTTCTCTTCTCTTCTCTTCTCTTCTCTTCTCTTCTCTTCTCTTGTGTGTGTGCATGTGCAAGACAAGAGTGTGCTGAGAGCTGTGTGACGATAAGAGTTGGAAAAAGTAACTTTTGAAATGAACTAGCTACCAGCTACTTCATGATTCACCTTTATCCAAAAAAAGTTACATTGCAGGTCACTGTATCGTAAGAGAGCTGGTTAGAATACTATACCAAATCAACAAAACATCATATAGCAATATGGATTGTCCTTTGTTGATTAGTGTTTTAAAATGCATTTCAGCTTGTTGCTCTTTTTTTTTTTTTTTTTTTAAATGGAAGCAAAATACAGTAATCTCATTTATATCAAGCATATTTAGATTACAATTTTTTTTTTAATGTGCAGCATTACTGTTCAAGATGCCACTTTCTTTTTCTTGTACATTTTTAAAATTTGTGACAACAAAGAAACAATATGAAAGAAAAACAGAAGTTATTGCTTTGTATGTTTGAAAGGTAACTCAAACGGCATTGAAAGAATTGAGAAATGATCATGTTGAGCTAATAATGCAGGAAAGCAATCAAAGTACAAACACTGTAAAGTGATGTGTCATCCCCAACACTGGTGATGATTGGTGCCATAGCAGAGTGTCGGAGGCTCTTGGGGCGTCGCTCGTCTGCTCTGGATTATGTCTTAACTTGCATAGCTCTGGCAGCCATTGCTTTTTGTGAACATCCCCTTGAGAAAGAGAGAGGGAATATTTTTAACACAGATGTTTCTCTCTCCTCTGCTCTCAGTGACATGTCTTCACTCTGTGTGTGTGTGTGGACCCCTCTCCGGTTTAAGAGACATGAAGGCATTACCAGAATGTCAGTCAGCACCTCACTGCCCCAGGGAGGGACCAATGCAAAACACACACACACACACACACACACGCTCACACTCAGTGTCACTGCAGTGTTACATAAAAGTTAGCCATGGTTAACTTTATTGTTGCAGGCCTGTTTTATGGTGAGGGTAGGTTCTTTTCTCATTTATTGACTTTGACTTGTGGGTTAAGTAAGAAAATATGGCCCATCATAACCACATGCAAAGTCTCAGTGCTACTGTTCCTTATTTCTGCGGATTTATGGATCTTGCGCTGGATATTGGCATAGTTGTCGTAATTTTAAGAGAATTTAATATCCACGTCTTGTTATTCTCGACAAAAATTAGTGTTGTGACAATGGTTCTGTTGGCAGTGAGTGCTCAGACACATCAAGTATTTTAAATTGCTTTGATAATTGATAGAGTGTGTTTGTGACTTTTTAAAATATGAGCAGCTAGGCTGAAACATCCACTATCCACATACACAGCGCAGTAGAAAGCCAGGCAAGGGTGTACAGAAGAGATTTGAGAGATGGGCGTTTCTGTCATGACGGACCTCACAAGTGTTTCGCTTGGGGCTCTGTAAGTCTTTTTTTTGTCTTTTTTTTTAATGTGGAGAATGGAGCCTTTGTCATTTTTACATCTTGGCAACAGTGACGTTCCTGTTTCACTGCACAGTATGTCATGATCAAATATAGCAAATTTGTACTCTGACAGAACATATTTTTCATTAGACTCAATAGTTGTGAGTTTTTTTTTTCTGATAAAGCAAAGAAACAAAATCAACCTATGCATCAGCAGGCTCACTGACATTTTCTTTTTTTAAATCATGAGGCCTAAAACATTTGAACGCATGACTTTTTGTTATTGATGCGATTTTGAATAATGAATAATATCATTTTAAACATGAGCCATATAAGCGAAATGTTATCCTTTTCAGCAGTGTGCCAAGGAAAATGATGTTCTCAGTTAGACAAACAGATTCTTTGTTTCGCTCCCCTCTTTTTAACAGTGAGCAGGGCAGGAGGACCAAAAGATGACATTTATTTTATGGGAGTGTGTGTGTGTGTGTGTGTGTGTGTGTGTGTGTGTGTGTGTGTGTGTGTGTGTGTGTGTGTGTGTGTGTGTGTGTGTGTGTGTGTGTGTTTGTGTGTGTGCATGCATGCGTGCACGTGTGTGTGTGTGTGTGTGTGTGTGTGTGTGTGTGTGTGTGTGTGTGTGAGAAAGCATGAGAATGCGGTAGAACACACATGGCACACAGTATTTGTGAGGAAAAAGTGTAAAAGCTTTACATCGGTGAAATGGAAAATATTTTTTGCACAGTTTGAAAAATTTGATTGTGTATGTTTTCCTCAACATTGCTGTGTGTATTTTTTTTTCAACTCACATTAATCATGCCTGCAGCAAATTGTAAAACTGTGTTATCCCAGATTAGTGGGTTGCTGCCTGTGATGATGATCCCTGTCACCTCACTCTGCCAGAACAAGTGATATTTTCATTTCACAATGGAGTCTCTTGTGATTGCCAGGATGATTAATGCCACCCCAGCGATCACAGGGTCACAGATCTGGCTCTTCAGGATAGACGAAGGTGGCACACACAACCTTCGTAAGCAGTTAAAAAGTCTCACACACCGCTTTAGAGCATTTTGTCCTATACAACAGTCACTCTTTGTATGTTAGCATGCCTTTAAGGTTGGGCTGAGACCCAATATGAGTCACAGTCATTTTTCTGCTCACTTTATTTTGATTTTTTTCACATGACAAGACCGTTTGTTTCTTGATCGTTCATGGTTCTCCCTTGTGTGCCATATATCAATGACCTCAGTGGGTAATGATAATAATATATGCCATATAATAGATGTGATATGTATGGCAATAAGCTTTAATGTCAGTGAGACTTTACCTGGTTAAATAAAGTGTCTTCTGTAGAGAGAGAGAGAGAGAACCGGCTAAGAAGGCAGGATAAAACAAGCATAAATCAAAGTTTCAAACAAGGGCAACAAGAGAGAAGAACCAGCCAACCAGTTACATAAGAACTTAAATTCAGATAAAAACACTGACTGACACTGTTAAATTCCAAGTGATTTAAAAGGTTCTTTGAAAAGGTATATTGTCCTCTCTCCTTGGAAGCCATCTGAAGCCGAACAGCAGGTGCAGCTGTTTTATTTGCCAAAACATTTAAAGAATCCAGCACATTTTTATACCTGTGACTTTGACACCCTGGGCGAAATTATAAAAGAAAGAGTTGATGACATCGGAGATGGTACACGCTGATTGTTTGAACATGACCGGAATGCAGTGAATGAATGTATCGATCTGTATTCTAGGTATTACAGACATTTTCCACACATAGAAGCAGAAAACACCATTTAAAAAAAAACCATCAACGGGAATGTGCCAGTGATTAGCTGAGAGGAACAGCTGGCAGGGCTGAGTTGGCAGCGTATCAAGAGTGTCATTGTGGTATGTTGTTGTTTGCTTACAAGTGTAACCACACTTGGAGATTGTCACAGACACAATAGCAGCTCTCATTTCTTGTGTGTGTGTGTGTTGACACTTGCCGTCGGATAGAGCTGCGATCCGTGACTGCTATGTGATGGGCAGGTCTGAGCAGAATTCCTCCGATGGCAGTTATAGTTGCACTGATTTTTTTTTTTTTATTGCTTTCCATAAGAACATAGTGTGTGAGAGTGGGATAAAAATGAACTATTCAACTGTCTTGGCTCTGATGATCACATGTCATATTTTTACTGAATCTTTGGCGATGGTGTACCTACATTGGTTTCATTCTTGGTCTCTCTTTAGTCTGACTAACTGTGAGAAAAGTGTTGTGCTGATCCTTGTTTGGTTTCCCAAGTACTATGACAAAAAAAAAAAAAAAAAAAAATTGAAAACGTGTGAAAAGACAAACTTTATCTATGCCCAGCTTTCCCTCCATCACACACACAGAGGAAGTAAGCAGCAGGTTCTGAATATGTGAATATGCAGATACGGTGTAAGGTATCGCTGTGGAGGAAGAGATTTCCTATGCAAGGCTTTGAACGGCTCTCTGTGAGCCTGCGCCGGTATCCGCTCCCACACGGTAAAGGGTAAGGTGACACGGGCCAGAAGGGTTGCGGTCGGCCTCACCGGGGAGGTGGTGGTCTGTGAGGAGAAAACTCTGCTGCTCTGGGTGCTCAAGTAGAAGATTAGAGTGGAGGTGAGGACAGCGAACTCTAAAAAGATAAATAGGAGGTGTAACATGTGTTTGCGTGTGGGTGGGGGGTTTGTCAGTGCGTCTTGCACCTGGAAGTGTGTATCAATACTCGCCTACAGCATGTGTGTGTTTGTGCATGTCAGATGCTCACTCAATGCAAATCCAGCTCAAGTCACAAATATCTAAACTCCAGTTTGTCAAGTTTTAGATGGTTTCCTCGAACAATGGCATATTTTTTTTTATGGTAAAATTTTGATCCAGTTGATTACATTGTCTTATTCTGTTATTATTTGGTTTATTTAACTACTAGGTATTGGTGCAAATAAGACTCACAAGTGCACATGATCATACTCCATGCAATATCTATATCTATATCGATGTAGATATAGATATAAAACAGAATGAAAACTCAGCTTTTTGAAGTTATAGTGAAATGAAAAATGACTTTTTTCCACCTTTTCACCATGCCACAATATTCATCTATTTAACAATAAATAAACAGTGTATCTTAAATAGTGACTTCAGACTCAAGGCCAATAGGCATGGACAAAAATTTCAAACAACAAATCAGAGCATTATTGAGCAGTCACGCCCTTTCCATCAAATAAAACTGCCTTTCTCTCCCCAACTGTTGTCCCATTGGTTTATACTTTTGATAAGTGCCTCTCCGTGTTATGTCCTGCACCAAGTACCTGTTATAGAATAGAAAATCATCACATTAAGGAAGCAAGAGGCTCTCAAAATTAAACGTTTTTAGTCCTCGTAACCACATGCAGTTTCATATGCACAGCATCAGGTGCCAGCTATCTGTCTGTATATCTGTCTATTAGGGGTGGGAACACTGAATGTGTAAAAAAAACATACATATTTATTAATTTAATACAATAATGCTGTTATAGAAGGTCAGTATTCACAAGTTGCAATCCTGAGTCCCCATCCCAGCGTCTGTGTTTGTGTGTGTTTGAGTATCTGTGACTACGTAGACATTTTGCTGGAACAAACAGCTGGGGAGTCAGAGGTTGCTCCTGTGGTCTAGCCAGGTTGCTGTTAGATCGTGGGATAGTTTGGGTCAGTGAACCTCCTCCTACATGCTCTCCCTTAGGCTGATCATGGCCTCTCTCTGTCCGCCACTGACTTCTTGTGCCTCCTGTGCACATCTACACTTTGAAATCTCAGTCACATAACTTATTTTACTGCATTTGTAACGGATCAGCCCTTCTCTAATGGGTGGTTACCCGATGACGATACGTAGTGTTTTCCTGACTTTGTTTCAAACAGCAGCCTCCCCGTGCGAGTCCAGTCAGGGATTGGATTGCAGTTGTTTAGGCTGCGCTTTCCTGGAAATATTCCTGTTACATGTTTCTTTGACATTTTCTTTTCCTTTGTGGATGGATAAGCAGTGGAAGATAAAGGACAACCACTCTGTGGCCGCCTTCCCTGTGTAGCCGGGGGGAAAGCTTTCCATAGATACCTAAAAGTCCAGCAGAGCACTTCCCCTTCCCGAAAACCCTTCCCTGCCACAGGCCTCCTTCAAAGACAGGCCTTTCCACAACGGTCCGACCCGGCATTCCAACCCCTGCTCCAGTGTTCCCACCCTGGTGAGAGAGACGGGCGGAGCAAGGCTGGACTTGAACCCAGGCAATTGTCTTCCTCTAACCTTTCTCTTTGTATGTGTGTGAGTGTGTTTGTCCCTGTTTGTGTCTGAAAAAGTGTGCAAAGCGTTTTTGTCTGTGTGGATGATATGTCACTGTCAATATAAGGCGCTGTGGTTCATATAGTAATAATCAGTGTTCCCACGTGCCATAGACCCTCCAAAAAGTCATATAATCTTAAAAAAAAAAAATCTGTTCCAGACCAAAAAACTAATAATAATACATTTAGGGACAATTTTGTCAATCTCAGTTGAAAAAGATAAGGTATTCAACAAAATTTTACTTTGTGCTCACATTATCTTCATAATCGTAAGACCTCAGAATTTGAAGTGCATTTAAAATTTGATCAAAGAGAAAGAAAGAAAAAAAAATAGGGATATTTTGCTGACACAGCTCTTGGAAATTCAACGTTTCAAGTCATGGAAAAGTGAATTTTACATTTACCCTGAATAATTCATGAAAATACATGGAGGCATTGGACATGTACAAGATTACCCTCAGTACAGATGGGGAAAGACAAATGGGACAAAAATCAGAGTTTTATACATTTGACTTTTAAGTAATAATTTCATAAAAAAAAAAAAAAAAAAAAAAACTTGAGTGAGATGTCCACTCCCATTAACATTTTATGTATTTGTCCAGCAGGTACATGTAGGCCTAACATTGTGTCTCATCGTGGGTCACCATGACGGGGCACCGTTGGTTTGAACTGTTGACGAAACTGGCTATCTAGATTTGCTTAAATTAGTCCTGGTGTATGTTGGGGTCTTTGTAGTCAGTAGAAATGTGGCCTTGTCAGACCGGTGTCAAGCCCATCAGCTATGTGGAGCCATTTTAATAGAGATAGATGACAGAGATTAAATTCCCATCACAGCCTACACTCTGCAACATGTACTCCCATTATGCATGTTGTGATATCCCTTCCCAATAAGGACAGCTTAACGTGCCATCATCTCAAGATTGATGACTGGTATTAATGTGGATTATTTGCTGTGTGTGTGTGTGTGTGTGTGTGTGTGTTTGTTTATTTATGTGCTTGGTTAATTTTAGCCTCTGTGCTGGTACTCCTATAATATCCGTAAGCCTCTCACACATTCCGTAGTGAAACACACCACTTGGTTGAGATAGTGTAGTAGGGCCACAGTTGGCTACAGTGTACACGAATATTTGTGTATGTGTGTGTGTGTGTGTGTGTGTGTGTGTGTGTGTGTGCGCGTGCGCTTGGCCGTAGTGTCAGGATTGTGATTGATCAATCTCTCTTCCCTTCTCTCAGCTGCATACTTTTGTGTGTTCTAACAGAGCAGAGTGGACTTGGCTGGCGCTCATATGAAAATATGAGCCTGCGCACTGATTTATGGACTTGTACAAGAGCCAGATATTTCTTAATACAACTGTAATAGTTTAACAACAGGATCTAATGGCAGTCTAGTACAGCTGTGGTCCAGCATATTAAATTTGCTCCTTCTCTGTCAGCTGTCTCTGTTGCTTTTTACCTCTTAATTTAGCATAACCTTCTTTTTTTTTTTTTATTTTACAAAGCATTTGTAGAGCATTTCCAAAGAGCAAGCGTGGGTATGGGGATGGTGAAATGAAGGGGTGGGAGTTGTGTGGGAGGCCAGCCGCAGGAAAGGGGGAGATGGTGAAAGACAAGGAGGAAAGGGTACAGATAAGAGAGTGCTAATGTCTCTAATCCACTCCAGATGAAAGCTGTTGGTGTGATGGGGCTGGGTAAGGATGGGTAGAGTTGGCCACTCCTACATCACACCATCTTTTATGACTTGCTCTGCTTACGCTGTCAGAAAAAAAAAAAAAAAAAAAAAAAAACTATCACCATAGAAACACGGAAAGTAACACACACACATGCGGTAACAAACATGCACCTTTGCGACTGTGGGGCCAGGGTGGGATCGCTAGTTTCGCTTGCCCAGCCCACGCTGTGTACTGTGGTTTCTCTTTGTGTGCCAGCACAGGGTGGCTCCGCAGGTTTCTGTCTGTCAAGGAAGCATCGTCACCCCATCCCTCGCTCTCTTTCCTCCATCTTTGTTTCTATCTTCCCTCCACATCTCCACCACACCCCACTGCTCATTTCCAGCACAATAATGTTTATTCTCCCTCTCACACACAAATAACCTTGTGGGCTCACAACCAGGATCACACACACACACACACACACACACACATGCAGACACACACACACTCACACACACATCGTTAAAATCTCTGAAGTGACATCTTCAGTGACTCTCTGAGATGCTCCTAGACAGACAAGAAGGTATTTATAACCAAAGAGGCACCACATAACTGACCAGCAGTAACTTGGATCCTGCTCGCTCTCCTCTTTCACACACACACACACGCATGAGCGCACACATACCCACGCTCTCACACACACACACGCACACACAGACAGCTGTTCTACCTCTTCCCAGGGGGTCTTTGCCTGGCCAGCAGTAGACTCAGCAGGGCTGGAGGTGGGACAGGAGCAGAGAGGGGAGTTTGTGTAAATGAGCCATACAGACGAACACAATCTGGGCTTGATTTGGTCATGAGGCTCGGTGACAGCTACCAGGACAGCCAAAGTGTGTGTTTGTATGAGCTATTGCGGCTGAGTGTGGTCTGCGTGTGTGTATTTATGGGAATGTGTTCTTATGGTCTGTTGGTGCATACGTATTGTGTGCGAGTATGTGTGCGAGTGTGTGTGCATCCCACCGAGTGTGTCTAAGTAACCAAAGAGAGGTAGCACCTGCAGGGGCGGTGGCCCCTTAGACTTCACTTCTATTTAAAGATCATGTAAGCAATGCCAGGGCAGGGAAGGTGGGGCGGGAGGGTGGCTTCCTCTGCTCATAAGGACAGCATTCATCAAGTGAGTTGTGCAGGAGGCCGGGAGGAGGTGGGGCTGGGGCGTCGATGGTGGGGTATGCAAGAGGGAAGGAAAAGAGGAGAGAGGGATTGGGAGTGGGGCAGAGAGAGTGTGTAAGGAGAAGAATGTGACGATTTGTCGGGGTAACCCCCCGCCCCAAATGAGAAACGATGCAGGGTGCTGATTATAGCCAAATGGAGCCCACCAGCAACTGGGGTGGAGGGAAAGGGGGGTCTGGATGGTGGGTGGTGATGGGTGGGAGGGGTTGGAGAGACAGAGGGGGAAGTGTAAACGGGATCGGTTTGGTCCTGGCAGGGGGTCTCAGATGTGGGAGGTCCTTCCTCACCTCTCCTCTGACCACTCACTTTGAAGTCATCTGGTCCTGCTACTGCACAGCTGAGGAAGAGTGAGAACAACACCTGGGGGGAGGGGGGGGGGGGGATTCTCTCTGTCGATCAGTATTGTTATTGATCAGTGGTCAGTAGGCTCTGTATTGCATGTGCAGTAAGTGGCTGAGAGACATGCAGATAGGACACACTTTCTGCACCCACCAGTGTTGTTCAATTTTTAACATTATATAAGGACATGCCATTTATAATATTTTTTATCTTAGCCTGTTTAGTCTCAGTCTATCAAAATTTAACTAGCCTGAGACCAGGTGTTTTCAAAATTTTCAATATTCATTAAGCCCCAAACCCTAATTTGAAGTGATCTTGGTATAACAAGGTATTTTGGTGTTTGTCAAGTTAAATTGTTTA
Source organism: Myripristis murdjan (assembly GCF_902150065.1). Taxonomy (NCBI): domain Eukaryota; kingdom Metazoa; phylum Chordata; class Actinopteri; order Holocentriformes; family Holocentridae; genus Myripristis; species Myripristis murdjan. Next base: position 21,894,607 of record NC_043983.1, on the reverse strand, counting down.
AATGTCATAACTGAACAGTAAAAAAAAGATAATTCAAAGTGTTGACATTAAAAAAAAGTTAAAATAATTGCCAATACTTTTCTTGTTTTGTAACATATTTTAGTAAATTAAAGTACAGTGAAATTCAGCTACTCCTCAGTTTTTGCTGAGCACCACCTGGAAGCCCCTACAGGACCCCTGGGCATCCCCACTTAGAAGACCACTGTCTTAGACATTGTCAAAATCCAACGGACCTTCTAGTGTTAGAGTCCCTGAAGCCGGTGCCACTGATGATGAAGCTGTCTCTACCTGTGTGTGTTTGTGTGTGTGTTTGTGTGTATGTGTGTTGGTGTGATTGCTCCACACCGCCTCTGGGGCCTGACCGCAGCCCACTGCAATGAGGCCTGTTGCCATGTTTACATGTGTGTTTATGTTTGTGAGGTAGGAGTGATTGATTGGTGGTAAGTGTCTGGAGGGCAAATAGGGTAATCGAGGTCAGGGAGGAATGGGGGGGGTTCTTCTCTTCATGATTGACTTTTCCAGGGAGTTCCTGTTCCAGAAGGCCTTAGACAGTGCTAATGGAATGGGGTTCACCACTGTACCTCTCCTGTCTGCGCTGCTCTTTTTCTCTGATGTTCTCTCCTAGGTTTTTACTCTTGCCATCAGCATTTTCTTCTTTTTTCAGTAGCTTAATGGCCTTTTTATCCTTTCCTTCGTTAAGTATTGCCACCAAACAATTTTTGAATGTTTGAGCAATTTCTGGAATGCCAAGCAAGTCTTTTGCCGTTAAGGATTTCTGAAATTGTAATAAATTGAAGGTCTTCGTAACCTTATTAGCTCATTGTGATGTGTCGCCAGCACCAGGAGATTTATCAGACAAAACTGATGGAATTGTGGATGAAAACCTGATTGGATTGGCAGGGGCGTCCTTCATATTCTCTGCAAGTTGGTGCCCTGAGAGAAGGAGCAAGGAGGTGGAGAGATTGGCTGTTGATACTGTTCACCCCAGATTTACCATGTAGAGAGTTAGAAAAGGAAGAGAGAATGAGTGAGAGAGTGAGAGTGAGTTGCCGGGAGGCAGACAGGGACTTTCCAGACTCTACTGCATAAATCCTGGGTTTGACAGGCAATCTCCAACTCTCAGTCTACCTGCCCTAACACACGCTCTCACAGCACGTATCTCTCCGCACTTGTGCTATCCACCCTCCCTACTCCCACATCTCCATCTGTCTTTCTCTCTCCATCTCCCCCCTTTCTATCCACCCAATGTGTTTGACTTGTATTTGTTCATTGCCATAGCTGCAGCAACCTCCACACTGGCTGAGGACAAGACACCTGTAATTAGACAAGACACAAAAACGGAGAGATTGAGATATGATCATAATGATGAGGGAGAATCAGTGGGGGATTAGTGGGTGGATGCATGTCAAGCCTTGCACCAGTCTCCTGTGGATTTGATGCTAAAATCATTGAGTTACTGCTGTTGGCCTAAAAGATGCCCAGCTATGTAAGATTCATAGTTAGGTTTATCTGTTTAATCCTACCTATTATGCCCTCTGTCTGTGGATTAACATTTCAGTGCCAGCCTCACACATTTTATAAACTGCCTCTGCACTTTGTGCATAAAAGTAACAGCCATAATAAAAGAAACACCTGGGAAAATGTATTTTGAAAGCAGGCTGGTACATTTTCTTGGGATTATCTAAATCTTTTCAGCCTCAAAGGTATATACTGTAAAACTTCAATTATTAGCCCAGGCTTTTGTTTTCTTTGATCATCAAAAGCAATTGGATACTGCATCTATTTGGGCCTCCATTTATTTCCTTTTAATTGAAGTCACTGTGAGTCAGATTTTAATTGAAGTTTTATGTTACCAGGTAATACAAAGGCATTCTGAGTGATTACTTGTACCCTACAGAAAATTTTAAAGAATAGGTTGGGTATTTTTCTACCCGGGCTGTAATAACATGTTGATAGCCATCATTTCTAACCGTACATTGCACAACCTCACTTCTCGCTTTAGGAAAGACAGTGTACCGTTCTGCTGCAGCTTCTTGTTAGCCATCAACAAAATCAAACAGTACACTCATTTTTGAAAAATGGGAAAGTGACATCACTGGCAAATACATATTGAAATCGTCCACTCAAAAAATGAAAATTATTGCACATGTTGCTTTCGAACAGTTATTATTGAGAACGATAAAACATCAGCAGAAGAGTGTGGATGTGTACAAGGAGAGATGAGGAAATGCTAAATAAAACCTTTTAGAAATACTGTCTGCAAACATTTTTGTTCAGGCAGTTTCGAGATATGTGTTCAACTGTGCTGAGAGTTTCTGTTTCCAAAAAAAAAAAGAGACATTTACAATGTTTTTAGGCCAAAAAACAAGTGCCCTGTTGGACTGTATTGAAGGATGGCAAAAAGCTACAGCAGAGTGCTAAGTTTTTCTACCTAAAGAGGTAAGGTTGTGCTGTGTATGGCTATATCATGGCAAGCGTTGGAAACATACCAAACCTATCCTTAGGGCCTAGCCTAATGGGAATGATCTCTTTTGAATGAAAAAGCCCTCATCTACAAAGCTGGATCAGGAAAACAATGCACATCAGCTGATATCGTGTCTGCCCAAATTTCCCTGTTGAAAACCAGCAAAAACAGCATTCTCCACCACTACTAATGATGTAGTGTCTTGATGAAGAATGGCGTCACATCTTCCCAGCAGATTTCTAGACACTTGTAAAAATCTAAGCCATGGTTTATTAAAGCTGTTCAGATGACTTTTGTTGGTCTGTCACCCTGTTAATTAATTTAACTTTTGTATTCCTGTCTTTCCTGTCTTTCTCTTTGTGCATACAGGAGCTCTTGCCAGTTATAGCTCTGAAGAAGGTTGCAATGTTTCTGTGTGTCATCTGTATTTATAATGAGACTGAAGCATTCAAATGTCACAGGTCTCACACAAAGTGCAGCGACTATGAGGGAATCCCTGGAATGGTGTGTCTCTGTGTGTGTGTGTGTGTGTGTGTGTGTGTGTGTGTGTGTGTGTATTTTACATACCACAATTAACCAGGATTGTTTACATGCTTGTAATGTTCATGAGCAATGGCTGCAATGCTTTTACTGGCGACGGCTCAAGAGGTAGTGGGTGTAAGCATATGTGAGATAGTCGAGTTTCACCTGTGGAGCAGTCAGGTTGCGTAGGTTGGGAGGGTAACATTGTTATTGTGATCCATTTTAAGAACACTTGGTTCTCAGAACGAAAACACAGACAGTGACGATCAAAGCCCTGACACAAGTTCCAACTGGATGATGCAAAATCAACGATACACACATCTGCCTCCCACTCTCTCACCCTCTATTTTATATATGTCTCTCACTCTCCCTCTCCCGTTGAGTGTTATTGTGTCTGGGCGCTCGGGGAAAGGCAAATTGGCACAGCGCGAGGAAAAAATGGCACTTTGTTTTTCTAACAGGTGTGTGTGTTTATGTGCAGACATGCATGAGTGACACAATTCCAACAAGACAGAACTGGAGGTGGAGAGATTCCCCTCAGTTTCATCACAACAAAGCAATACATGATGATGGAGACACAGCTATGTTTGGAGAGAGCTATTAGCGTAGGCCTGCATACAGCAACAGTAGCTTAGGCTACATGAGTTCGCTTGTGAAAACACGGAAAATTGTGGGAATAGGGATGTGTCCATAGACCTAAGCTCACATGGAGTAACTCAGAATAATATCATGCTGTCTATTAGTGCAAGAGGCTTTGCTTCTGCTTTACCCGTAAGAGTCTAACCTAAAATTTAGTCCTGTGTAGACTGTTAATTGACAACTTTTTCATGTAATTAGATAGTTCTATCTTTGCTCTGTGGTGAAATTGCACAAGTGGTCTAACCTATATCCAGTTCATTAAAGTTTTTACATTTTCTACAATTACTGATCTGAAAGTCTGTTGTGAGGTGTTTAACCTAAGGATAAAAATCACCTGGTGCACAGAAATGATGTGTTTTATGTTTCCAGAGGCAGCAGCAACAGCACTTAGTTGGGAATAAATAGAAAAAGAAGTATCATATTCAGTGATAGCCTCCAAGATTGAAAAAAAGGAGAAAGAAAGAGAAAAGCACAGTAGTGACCAAACGGCTTGATAGTAGAGTGACCAATAAAAAAGGGTTCTCATAGATTACCATTTAATTTTAAGTCGGACTTCCCATTACTAATTCCCTCTCCCTCCCATGCATTTTCTTATCTTTTTGGACTATACACTGATAGCCGTTATACTGTATATGTCCTTTATCATTATTTCATTTAGGTAATGTGACAGCTGCCATAGGCCTTTCCCAAATGCTGAGTAAATGATGTATTATTCCACAGCTTATGGCTCAGAAATGACTGTTAAGTCCGACTGTCATGTCTGCCGTCTGACTGCTAAAGAGAACTTTAAATTTAGAAGCAATTTCTGTTACACGTGATGTTTGCAGTGTAAAGTGGGACTTCTACGTTGACTGCATCTGCTGTAATACAGATGAGTGACATTGTAGTTGAGCTGATGAAAGCAAAGCAATTGATCTGTCTGGCTGTGGGCGGGTTGCCAGGTTGGGGCTAAACCTCCCTCTCCTGGAGGGAATTCAGCCTGTTTGTCTTTGCCCTGTTAACACACGACTCCTCTAATTTCAGCTGGCCTGTAATGTGATGAGTAAAGGCGTAATTGAGTGTGCCCCCTACCCCCCACCCCCTGCCACACACACACATACACACACAGACCCAGACACACACACTCCCTCCCTGACTCACTCTCTATACCACTCTTAGACACACATACGCATGCACACACACGTAAACACATGCTATTTCTCCTTCCTCTCTCTCTCTCTGTTTGTCTTTCTTCTGTATGTGCCTCATTTTCCTTCTCACCTCATTCTCTCGCTCTCTCTGTCTCTCTACCTCCAGGGTGTCTTAGTGATTACTTTATTTGGGTGCTTGCTTGCGGTTGGCAAGAATGTGCCTGAGTTTCACCATCTGACAACACAGCCCACAATAATGAGAAAGTGATGCTCGGGGAAAGGGGAGGGGAGGTAATCCAACTGCTTTCAGGAGTTGGGCTAGTAATTGCCCTGGAATCTGTGGTATGATATTGGTTTACCACAAGGGCCATTAATTTGCAAGATCATTGTTTTGCTATGGTTATGCCTCCCGTGCCCAGCATTTTAAAGCTAAAAGTGGACTAGCAGCAGGTTTGGTGCTGTGGCACGAGCTAGCAGGCCACAGAACATCAATACCTGCAGCATCCCTTTGGGAAAAGGAAATAATGAAATAAGGTTGTTTGTGTATGTGTGCATGCATGCACATGCTTGTGTGCTCATGTAAAGGGAGTTGATATTAACCTTATTTTTTGTGACTCCCTGACACAGCCTACCTTTTTTTAGGAGAGTAGAGAAACAGAGGAGATACAGGAAAGGAGACTCTTGTGTCTGACAGGCATTTCTTATACCCATATTTAAATATGGAGGGTACTTCCCCACTGTGAATGGTAATTTTTTTTAAATAATAAAAAAAAAATACTACTGAGTTTTCGCATATTCTCTTTTTTTCAGTGCACACAGGAGGCTTACATTTCTGCAAGTGAGTGTATATACAGTATAATTCCCAAATATTACACTGTATGGTCAAAGCAGATGCAAGGCCATGGAGGTATGCAGCGAGGGGCCGTAGATGAATAAACGTAATTCATATTTATACATCTGTCAAGACACACTCCACTCCAACATCCACGTATGCACACACACACACACATGCATACAGAGTCACATTCCCCACTCTCAAGCATGCATTTCAGCAGGCCTTATGTGAGCAGGAAAGAAATGAAACCACCAAATGCGGCACGTATCCTGTACATTTAGAACCTTTTAAATGGATCGCTTTTTTAGGGTCGGGATATTTGCTAGGCGGCAGACCCCCCAATGCTGACAGAGCTTGGCTGGCTTCCCAGAACAGAACAATATCTGCCAGGACGACCAAGGGGCCCAGCAGCCACCCCCCTCAGTCACACACATGCACACACACACGCACATACACATACACGCACAAGTGTACACAAATGTCTGGCCTTTAAATCGTCAGCGCTCAAGCCTTGCCTTACATAATGACAGAGAATGGAGGCATTAAGGCAATTTGTTTGATTTAAGTTGTCAAGGCGTCCTGGACCCTGCCCTTCTCAGCTGGTTTTGATACCCTGGCTTGTGTGTGTGCATGTGTGCGTGTTACTGTGTGTGTATGTGTAGTAGACCTCTTTGGTGGAATAAAAACTAAAGGAATGGACAGGCTCACACACACAGACAGCAGGACAGCAGGACAGAGAGGGGGTCTCAGTAAGGGAGGTAGCTAACATAAAACAAGGTTTACGAGGGCCAGGGAGAGGGGGACAGAGCAGCGATAGGGCCAGAGGAGAAATCTGCAAGGAAGGAAATGTGGGGGTGGGCAGGAGAGGAAGAGCCCTGTGAATGCTGAATGTCTGTTGTTGGAGGGGGAATTGATTTTGTGCGTGTACATGAGTGTTTGCAGGCTTACTCAACTCTCCTTGACTCATCATTAAGGCAGGTATTGTTTGTTCCAGGTTAGGGTTACTTTCTCGCCACCGTGCTTCAGCCCTGGGGTCCTCACCTCTGCTTGTCCCCTTGAATTCTGATATATACCTTAGATTACCGTCGTGAAGTTTCATAGCTAGAAAACAATCCATACTATGTGACGGTGTCACACATTTTCTGTATCTGCCTCTTCCAATGTGTCATCAAGGCTTTATCACACGTTATTACAGTATTATTAGTACTGAGAAATGTTCAGACCCAACATGCCAATTGTTTGGCTGCAGCATCACCTCAAAAGCAAACAAATCTAGATGTCGTGTGCATCTTTCTATGCATTTTCCTGCATTTCAACAAGACATATTAGGTAAAATTTAAAATAGAATTCTGTGGGTTAAACGAAGCTCGGCCATTCAACTTTGTAATGATGGAGCTGCTAGTGGGACTGGCACAGTTGAAGAGGTAAATAGAGCTGGCCTAAACAGCCCCACCATTATGGCCAACTCATCTGTGCAAAGGTGTGCGAGTGTCCACTTTGGTCCATGTGACATAAATGTCGTCATCTACCCATGTCTGCGAGTTTCCCTCTGCAGTTGCGTGGATGTCCACATGCAGCCAAAAATTTGTGATTGCTAGGACTGTACGCATAGCAGGTGCAGTGACTGCACATGCTCCAGATGGATCAATCTGTGGTCCTGACGGGAGAAGGGGATTTCTACACTAAGAGACTGACATGGACCCTCATTGTAGTATGACTTATAGTTTGTTTAAGGCTTTATGTCTTTTCCACCAAGCCAATTTTAGGGCGGGTTCAGAACCAGTGCTTAACCTTGAACCAATTCTCTGCACATCGACAGCTGAAGAGCCACCTCTTGGCCAGGAAAACTTGCTCCAAAGCACCAACTCTTTGTTGGTCTACATCAAAGAACCGCTTATGTCTGGAGCGGGTTGTGTGATTATCGATCAGATCAGTGACCCTGCTGAATACTGTAAAATGTCACTAAAAAGCAGTCACATCAAGACAGTCCTAAATCATCAGGCTATTTAACCAACCTCTTTTAACTCCCTCTTTTTGACAGATTATATCAGTCTCTGACATTTCTTACAGTGCTTTTATCATGCGAGCGTAGTTCTGCTGTGTTCTGCCTGCAGGAGAGGAGCAGGCTCTTTCAGGCAGTGGCCGCTGCTGCTGTGGTGTAGCTGTGAGATTGTTTTCCCATCACGTCCTGCTCGCTGCACCAGGACAGCAGCAGCGAATACACATGTCTTTATATGTTGCTGTGAAAGTAGAGACTTCATACAGTGACATAATGATGTGGCTCTCGAGCCAGCTCCAGCCCATGGAAAAGCATACCGGCTCTTAAAAGGTTCGCAAGTTGAACCAACTTCAAACTGGCACGAGCACCAGCCCCACTCTAGCACTAGATTCTGATCATCTTGCTGCAATTAATTTACATTTCCAGTGTGAGTCTGAATGAAGTCCATTCACAACTTTAGTGGAGTACACAGCGCTAGTCAAAAAGTGACTCATTGAAGAATGGATATCATGTAATCATTTAGGAGATGAGGAAATCACTCCAAAGTTTGATTTCATATTTTAAATCCACTCGAAAAATATGGCCAAGATTTCCTCTGTCTGCTGCCTCTTACCTTTTTTAGTTGTGTCTCAGTCAGTCTGTTTTGTGCATGCATCTCTGTTTTCAATGTATTTGTATTAAGCTTTGCTTCAGGCTGAATTTCTGTCGTACAATTAAACTGAAGTGAGCCGGACTGAAGACTCAAGATGCTAATGAATAGCAGCGACATCTTGAGGCTGTTTCGGCAACACAAGGACTCACTTCACTTGACCCCCACTGACAGCTCGGTGGGGGGGGAAGCGCCTGTCCAATCTTGGTCTGTGCGTGTATGAGAACAAGTGTGGTTGTATGCACTTATGTGGGCAATAGAAAATGTTTTTAGCATACGCTGAAGTGTATGTGAGAAAGAGAGAGCGAGGGAGAATGGATGTAAATCAAACTGCAAAGTAAAAGCGTGAGCGGAGCGTCAGAGGTAATTACACTGAGCTGCCGAGTGCAGAGAAGTGTAACTGAAGCTGATCAAAACTGCCCACTGTGTGTGTGTGTGTGTGTGTGTGTGTGTGTGTGTGTGTGTGTGTCTGTCTGTGCATGTTTATGTGTGAATATGTGCGTGTGTTTGCATGTGTTTCTGTATAGTGTGTATGGACTATGAGAGGAATAGAGGCCCAGTGTTCTTGGGTCCCAGGTTTAAATAAGGGGTCTTTATCCCACGGCTGTGTATAGTGCTGGTGTGGAAACACTAAAGGGCCAAAGCGTTTCCTCCACACAGACATGGCTCCTGCCGCACGCTCCAGGTGTGGTGACCACTAACCAGCATGGCTTTTAACCGTCACGCCTGATCTGGACCCTGAGGCCAACCTGGCACACACACAAGCACACAGCGTGCAAGTACACAACTTTGCACACATGCACACACACACACACACGTCTTTTGCTCACACACACTCACGTGCACCCGCACATCCATTTCTAATTTAAACTTAATTTCCCCTCAAAGTGTCCAATAAGTTCCCTCCTCTCACTAGTAGTAACAGGCATTGTGGGAGTTGGAGTGTTTAGTTTAAGGTGTGCGCTTTCTTCTTTCCGCTCCGAAACAAAAGAAACAAAGCATTCCCTTCTCTTTCTCCTTCACCCTGCATCTCTGTCCCCTCCCATCATTTTGTAGAGGAGATTTTGTTTACTTTGTATGTAACCTGATCTGTCATTGGAACCAATAATCTTATTCAAGTGGTGGCTTTACTGTCAAATAGATGTTATTGGTATGTGTAGACTGCTACATATTATACATATTTCCTGATTTGTTCTCAGGTATACTATGGCAGGTTTGGAATAATGTTCTTTCTAGGTTTTGCAAATGTATTTATCTCAGTTAAAGGATAAAGAAATCAATTTCAAGACTTAAATCCTTAGAGGTAAAACACTAAAAATATCTGTCTGGCTGACATCACCAGCTAATCTACTAACTGGCCTTAATAGACTTGAGGTTTAGCTGTAATGTGTTGATTTGGGATAGAAGAATAGATTTAGATTTAGAAAAATGCAACCCTAAATTTACCAAACAATATCAGCCCTGTGGTATGTGAAAACTGTCATTCTCTACTTTGTAAATATACAAAGATTTTTTTATTTTTTTATTGACGCAATATAACCGGGGGAAATCCATATACAGTAAACTAGCCATGGTTGTTCATACTGAAAATACCTCAACACCGAGTGTGCATTGTCAACATCATTTTCCTCTGACTGACTTAGATTATTCCACTATTTTTCACAGCAGTTACATTTTTGGCCACAATAAGTGGTTGCAGTCATTGGTAAATGATAAAAACTACAGTCAAGACATATATAATGCATAGTTAATTATATTTTATACATTCACCCCCCCACAATAGTTTGATAGAGTTTGGGTTGAAAATCGGCAAGATGTTTTAACCTCTCAAACAAAATGAAACTTCTTGTCTGAATTAAATACTGTTGACATAGGTATATAAATGGAGAGAAAATTGAATTCACATTTTTGAATCTTGAGTCTTAAGATCTCTCTGTCTCTCTCTCTCCTAGATCTCCTTTGAGTTGGCTGAGTACACAGCTAACGTGGACGGTGTCGGTACACTGCGTCTGCTGGATGCCATAAAGACGTGTGGTCTGACCAACAGCGTGCGTTTCTACCAGGCCTCCACTAGTGAACTGTATGGCAAAGTCCAGGAGATCCCTCAGAAAGAAACAACACCTTTCTACCCCCGCTCGCCTTATGGTAAAGTGCACAGATTTGGAGACACACACACGCACAGATTACTTAACTTTGTTAACTTTGCACCATTCTTCAAAGGATTGTGTCGGGCCAGATACAGACACACATGCAAAGATTGCTTCACTTTGATAGGATTGCACCACCTTTCAAAGGTTTGTGTGTGAGGGAGAGCGTGCATATGTGTGTGTCTGTACGTGTGTGTGTTTGAGAAGAGAGGGGGGCTTCAGTGCTCAGGCAGAGTTTGAGCTCTCCACACACCCTCAGGCCAAACGTCTGACTGAGCACTGTGAGTGGCTCTCATTTTAACAAAGACACCTTTATATCCACAGCACTCAGCACTCACTTTCAACACACACACACACACACACACACACACACACACACACACACATACACACACACAAACTCGCTGTACACGTGTGTATGAGCTCAGGTTTCATGTTCTGTGTTGTCTAAATGTTCTCCTCACTGACACTTTCCCTGTCTGTCAGCACTCGATCTGAGGCTGGATGGGAGTCACATACCATAATAAGCAGGGCTGCTTCTCTATTAATTAGAGTTGGAGGGGTGAGGGGGAGGAGGAGGTTGCCATGGTGACCTTCCTTCACCTCCAGTGTATGTCCTGACCTATGGCTTAATCAACGGGCGCCTCCCTTCTTCACTTGCACTGGTATTCCCCTCATCACAGCAGAGAGGGAGGAGGGTAGATAAAGGAGGGGCGAACTTTTAGTACATGCCTGCTTTTGGTCAATCAACAGGAGTCTGCGGTTAATGTTCTCGATGGTGAAATATGAGCTGTGGTACCACTGTGCTCAAGTATGACATGTAGCGCACTCATAGTGCTGAATCTTTGCCACTGCACTCTCTGTAACAGTCTCTCTGTCATCTCTTTCTTAGAGACGAGGGTATTAAATCGCAGTCTCTCTTTGATGGTTGCTCTGTCGACAGCATAAGGTTGTCTATAAGTGTTAATAGTTGTGCGAGGGTGTCACATGTTGACTAAATGCAATCACCTTACTGACATCACGGAACAGTATCCTGAACATTTTTGAACACAGTGTATGATAAAGTCTTTTTTTAAGATCATATACATTGAACAGGGCTCACTTATCTGTCTTGATCTGAATGGAATATGAATGGACCCAGGTTAGCTCACATTAACATTCCTGTGAAGCACTGTCTGTTTCGTTCCTCTTCTCTTTCTGTATCCAGGATGAACTAATTTGTGCCTGTCTGCCTCTCTGTCTGTCCATGTGTATCCTTCTGTCACTCTCGTCTCTCAGGAGCAGCAAAGCTCTACGCCTACTGGATCGTGGTGAACTTCCGAGAGGCCTACAACATGTTTGCCGTCAATGGGATCCTCTTTAACCACGAGAGCCCGAGGAGAGGTGAGCATCCATCATGGCATGCCTTCGCTGTTGCCAAAAAAGGATTATTTATTTGTTAGAACTATCACTACGAACAGCTACAATGATTTAAATAGAATCGCCATAACTATATATCACAGTTACACTTTTTTGATATTGTGCCATTCAGCTCAGCTACCAGCCATTCCCGTTTAGTCCGTGCTACGGCAGCTCAGTTGCTGTTGTGTCATGCATCATGGTAATGTTTCAAAGGTGCAGACAATGCAGCGATTTAAGCCAAAAATCAGCGTTTAGTTGCACAGATGCACCATTAAACATATCATTATCTCACAAAGTTAAATGCATCCAGGCTACATGAGCCATTCGCTAATTTGTTGAAGGGATCAGCCCTGGAAATTATGCTGCTGCAGCCTTTAATAGTATAGGATTCATCAGGGAGGAAGACAAATGGAGTGTAAGCGATATAAAATATATATAAAAAATAAGTAATAAAAACAATAATAGGCTGATACCACAGTGAAACACAGTGGGGTTCTGTAAAGTGTTGTTGTCAATTATCTGCTCTATATATATTCATAGTAATTCAGCAGTGATTTTTTTTTTCCCTTTTCCCACTGCTCGACCGAAACTAGCATAGTATTCGGGCAAATGCAGCCTTATGTGAATGCACACACATACACACACACACATACACACACAGACTTATAACACATAGTGAGTGGGTTGTGGTCACATTTTTAATATGTGCTCTGAGCCTAGAGGGTCGCAGGCGCTGGTTTAACCCGATTTACACTCCACCACGACCCAAAATTAATACCACATGACTGGAGCCCCAGCGCAGCGCCCAGGTCAGCCACTCAGGTGTTTATGATTTATCCCCTAATGAAGGCCCTGGCCACGACCCCAGCCAAGGTCAGGGGTCAGCCAGTAAACCCTAATGGGTTACTATGGAGATAGCTGTGGGAACTGGTGTAGCTTACAGCCAGCTAAGGCAAAACGGTGTGGCCAACATCCACTGAGACTGTAAAGTTTGCTGTAATATTGTCTTGCGACATAGAGGCAGATGATGGGGCAATACGAGAAAGAATTGGAGAGTGGTAGCGATGGGCACCAAAGTGGTGAATATCCACTTTGGCTCACACAGTATCGACAGAGACTGTCGGATAGAAAGAACACGTTGGATGTCAGGAGGATTTATGGGGATAAGCAAATGGGCTGAACCTCTGGCCCTGTGAAATTGTGAAATTTGAGAGGCTTGTACGCTTTTCCATCCATACACACAATAACCTTATAAGGTTAAGGCTCACTGCCCAGCCCATAACATGTCCTTAGTCTCTGGTCAGCTCTTTTCTATGTTCCTCTCTCTTTGTCTCTCTGTTGCTGTCTTTCTCTGTCTGCTCCACACTCTTTTTCTTTATTTCTTTTTCTCCTCTCCCTCTTTTTTCCCTCCTGTCTCTCTTTCTCCCCAGTCAGCATTTCTCCAGCAGGCTGTTGGGTTTGCTTTTGCCACTTCTATTCTCAGAGTTACGGCTGTTGTTGCTCATAAAGCAGGAACGTTGGACTGTGATGTGGCCAGATGTCCCATGGCTGCGTTGCACAACACAGGGTGGCGCTTGGGTTGGCCGGGCTGGCCAGTGTTTACCCAGGCCCCCAGGGCCTGCTGTGACCCCACCGCTGCTGCACTGAGGGGGCGTTTGGCCGTCCTCTATGTCACCCACAGGAGAGGCCGAGGGGAGGGGTTGGCGCTGCAAGCTAAACAATGCTCAAGTCATATTTTTCACAGTTGGAGTGTTGGGAGATATGATAAGTTAAACAATGTGAGATACCCAAATATCGGTACACATACAGAATGTCAAAGTACTAAAAGTGATTCAACCTTTATCCACTTCACTAAGAGCATGACATCAGAGGCCCATGTTGCTCTACATTTGTTGTTCAAAACACCCAGTTTCAGCTGGACAACAGCAGCTGATGTTCTATGTTTCCAGCATCAGCAAAAGAAAAACAGTTTGTTCAAAATAAATAGAACAAGAGCATATTTATCGTGAACAGCTATAGTCATTATGGCTGAAAAAACAAAAAAAAGACTATTGCTGAGAGAAACTCAAACTTACTCCCCATACACACAAAAACACATCACAGTTCTGGTCACACAGTTTGATGCCAAGTAATTTCTATGAAATGCTGTAGCAACAGAGCAGCAATGACCGCATAGCAATCAGAATGTCACTAAAATAAAAATAACACAAAAAACAAGGATCTTGCAGATTACCACAGAAGCTTGAGCTGAGGGGAAAAGCAAAAAAAAAAAAAAAAGAAAGAAAGAAAGAAACTATGGACTAATCTATCTAATAACCCGCTTTTACAGATTAAACAAAGTCACACAATTAATACTTTAAAAAAACATTTTTGCCAGTTCTTATGGCTTAGATTAAGCAATGAATGAGGGCTTCTTTGTGTCACAGTGTACATGCTGGTAACTGTGTGTAAATTAATATATATTTAATTATATGGCTATTACAGTATATTTTCTAGTAAGTTCAAGTTTATTTAGAGCCCCAAATCACTGTTTATACATTGGAGGTCGACACCCCCGACTTAATCCTCATAGCGGGCAAGAAAAAACCCAGGGTGGAACAAGGGAAAATGGGAGTAATCTTTAAGGACCACAGGGAGAGGAGACCCCTTCATGGTCAGACAGGTATGCGATAGGCTCCAACCCACTCAGCAAATTACAAAGCAATACAGTTACATTACAGAAGAAAACACACAAATGTAAGTTGGGGAAAGGCCGGGTAGTACTTTAAAGGTAACTAGAAAAAGTTTAAAATTATTTCTATGCCTGACCAGTAGCCAATGTAGCATTGCTGAAATGGGAGTGACATGGTCCTGTCGCTTAGAGTTTGTTAAAAGTCTGCAAGCTGAATTTTGAATGAGCCAGAGACGGGATCTTTTGGCTGAGCCCTGAAAACACAGAGATACAATAGTCTACGTGGGATGAGATTAATGCATGGATGACTCCACAAGGCCCACTTGAAATAAGAATTTTTTAACTTGAGGAATGTTCCTCAGTTGGAAGAGGTATGATTGTATTACCTTGGTGATTTGCTTATCTAAGCAGAGGTCAGAGTCAAAGACCACACGCAGACTGTGAGCGGAGTGCTTGACGTTGGAGATTCTTTTAAATAGGCGCATATTTCTGTATTGTTTGCTTTACGTTTGTTCTTCCACTGAGGATCACTTTGGAAATACATTGGGAATACTTGACTGCGTTTAAGTGCTCTCCTCTTTAATTTATTGTCCCAATTAACTTGTTTTAGAATTCCTAATCAATTCAGTTCAGTTCAGTTCAGCACTCTGTAATACTGCACTGTGACTGTGTGTGTTATTGCACTTGTGGCTGAAAAGGTTATTCATTACCTGTGTGCTACCCCTCCCTCCATCCCGCCTTCCTTGTACCTTTGGGTAATTAGTCACTAATGGGGGAGGAAGTCCATGATGTCATTTTTGGTGGCCATGACATCACCACTCCCCCACCCCCACTCCCACACACAGGAAAGGCTGTGAAGTCATCCTCCCTGAGTGCCAGTGGCTGTGTGTGTCTGTGTTTGAGAGACAAATATGTTGGCTTTTCTGAGGGATTTTTTTTTTCTCCCTTCATGACAAACTTTCTCAGCATCGTTCCCATGGTCTCTGCCTGAGTGACCCTCCAGTCTGACCAATAAGTGTCGTGGTGTGGTGTGGCGTGGCATGGCGTGGTGTGGTGTGTTACACAGGACGGTGTGGTGGCTTCTGGGAAGGATTCACGGAAGGGGAGAAGGGGGAGGAGGCTACCGCCGGCTTCTCCCTGCCTTCCTGTCCCTCTGCTATAAGAGCCAACATGGAGCTCTGCCTCTGTCAGCTCCCAGGATGACTTAATCCCAGCAGGAATGTTCTCCCATATTCTCTTACCACTCTTGGAAACACCTAAGCATTCCACCAATAAACAGACGATTTCTGTTGTTCTGCAGCGAAAGGTCGGAATCGGACAGTCAAGAAGGAAAAATAACCCGGTGGAAATCCAGCGTGAAGCAAAGCAAACAGAAGCCTGCATCTGTCGGCTGGTTCACACTGCGGCTGGCTCTGTACTGGTTAGCTTAGCCGTTAGCCATAACAAACAGCTCTCATACTGATACTAAAGGGGGTGGATTAGTTTCAGCAGGGGCGCTAAATGGACTCCATATTGCCGTGACATATGAGACACTTGACTGCATCACCTAGTCACTTAGAAAGAGTGACCTGTCCAAATAACCAGCTCATATCTATTTATTTGTTCATTCAACAAACATACAGTACCCCACACTAAAAAAAATCACATTTAGGAGACTTTATCCACATTTAATTTATATATATTTGCAGTGTGTTGATCTAAGGCTTTACAGTAAGGCAGTGCAATAAAAGGCTGTGTGTGTGTTCGACTCACAATTCATATTACTAAACATCCAGCCCTCTAGTTGTAGGTTAATCCCGTGGTTTATTTGGGGAAGTCCCGTCCATCTCTTTGCCATGAGAGCTCTGTGGTTCACGCATGGCGGTATAGAATAATATACTGTTATGTTAGGAGAAAAGACCAGCTAGCACTGGGGAAGTTAGAATAGCACTGCCAAAGTCAATGCTGCCCCTTTAAACACACACATACAGCCACCCATCCTGTACATGCCTCAGTTTCATCTTGCTGCTTTTATTGAGGTTGCGCCTGAAAGGGCAGATTACATTTTAGATCTGGAAGAGGATATATTCTCCTCATAGTTTGGAAGTTAATTTCAAAGGGAATCTTCAAATGGGAATTGCTTGGATAGGTGGTATGAAGGGGATTTGCGGTATCTTGTATGACAGAGCGAAACACGGCGAGAGCGCGTTTAGTTTTTCTTTCTGTCATTCTGTCAGTTTTGGTGAGAGAGAGCTGAGTGATAGCAGCCTAAACATCAGGTGAACTGTGGCCAGGTGAGGAGCAGAGCCTTACCCCTTAGAGGAGAGTCGATGACAGAGTCCTCCTCCCCTCATCTCCCTCCATTGTCTCGCCTACGTCTTCTCCTTTCACCTTCCGTCACGTGACCTGAAAGTGCCTCCCTCCATCTCAACCTACCCCATTTCAGAGGTGGGGCTTCATGGCAGAGTTGTCACGTGCTCGTCGAAGTTTCACCTTCACTCATCGCTGTCACCGCCTTCACATCTGTGTTTGTTTTCCAAGATTGTCATGGCAACTAAGAATCCAGTTGACTGAGCAGTGCTCTTAGCAGTGCTAATTACACCTAGAGGTGAAGGCACCCCGTCACCTTCCTCAACCTCTGCCAGGCCTTGTCAGAGCCCAACACAGGGACAGACAGATCTTAAAGGGGCTGACAGGTTTTATGGTGCTGAATAGCACTTTGGATGGAGACTATTGATGGGATGAATCAAGTTGAATCATCGTATTTGAATGTTTTTTTTTTTTTTTGTGTGTTTGATCTCAGGGTCAAACACTATGTCTCAGTCACTTTCTCCTCTGTCATGTGGCAATGGGGCTATCAGTATTTAAGCTCAGGAAAAACATTCATCATCTACTCCCCTGTGTTCACCTTCTATTTCTCCACACCCTCCCCTTCTTTCCTCACACCACCGCAACCCTACGCCATCCATCCATTCTGTTGCATCACACCTGATTAAAAAGGAGTGACTCTCTCTGTCTCTGCCCCTCTCTATCTCTCTGTTACACCCCTCCCAACCCCATCCCACCCCTGCATGCATCACATTTCTTTCTGTCTGCACCATCCCTGTCAGTTGAGTCAGCCCTTAGTGAGGGCAACAGTCTGTCAGGTGTGAATAGACACTGTGTTGGCGGAGCTGAGCGTATGACCTCTCCTGGATGTAATGCAAATATTCTCTCCTCGTTGAAGCTCCAGAGATCAGTCAGAATGTGAATTGTGCAATGCCAGTGATGGCAGATACTGACAGGTCTTTGGCCTGGGTGGAATTTGGCCAACTCCCGACCTGGGGAAGATTCATCAGCACTGCTGCAGAATCACTCACTGTTCCTACAAGTCAGGTATTTCAGTCATAACTCTGCACAGATAAGTAGAGTGTTAGAAAGATGCAGCTGAGGTTGCTGGGATAGTAAAGAGCAGCAAATTTATTCCCTTTAATAGCTCAGTGTGCTGTCATTTTGAACCAAATGGGGCCACACGGTCAACCCAAATCCCGAGATGAGCTGGAGGGGAGGTGGAAAATGATGGGCACGTTTTTCACTTGGAATCTCCCACAAAGCCTTTCACCCCCTGGGCCCTTGGTCAAAGACAGAGTAGGATTATGGGATTTGCAGTTCTGGGTGAATTCCAAAACAGGTGTGTAACCCCTCTGTTGAGGAATGGTAAGGGTTTCCATGACAACCCTGTGGGAACACTTGGAACAAACTTGAAATAACCTTTGGTGTCATTCTTTCTTTTATGATTTATGAAGAGTTGGCCTCCACACTCATATTTTTTTTTAGAAAAGTATTCCTTTATGCCATAATTAGTCTGAGTTACCAAGTCATTCCACATTTTTATTCACTCTTTACACAAAACAAGTGATGGAAATGATGACCTTGCACCCGTTTTACATTGTGGGATAAGTTTTCTTCAGGACTAGAAATGGAAGTGCAGACTTACAGTACAAGAGACGCCTTCTAGGAAGCAAGCAGTTGTTCTGCCAGGGGAAAGAAGCTGCAAAATGTAAGCTAAGACTTCAATCTATTTAGGTCCAGGTAGAGCCGAACAATTATTCGAAATATTATCAAAACTGCAGTATGGCCAAGTGCAGACCCCACAGACCCCATAAATCACACCTTCTTCATTTTAATAGCTTTTCCATTGAACATGAAAATTATAATGCAAAAATGATCATTCAGACCAAATTTGTTGATCATATCACAATTACAAAATCTGTAAAATTATAATATGATTTTTTTTTTTTTTTTTTTTTTAAATCATTTAGCCCTGGTTCCAGTCAGTCTCTCCAGAACCAGTGTTTAATTTGACTGAGCCATCACCACACATTATGTTTTCAAAATGGTACAGCAGAGTCATTTGAGTTAGTTACTCTGCAGTTGAATCCTGGCCAGTTGTAAACACATTACACACACACACACACACACACACATACACACACTTTCTCTCTCTGTCTCTCTCCCTCCCTCTCTCTCACACACACGTACAAACACACAGTCAATAATATACTGAAGTGTCAGTCAGAGACATCTTGAGTTCTCTGACTGTGAGTGTGTAAGTCTGGGCCATCACGCAGTTGGAAGACAAAATTCATAAGTTACCTTCCTTTAGCAGTGTGATACTAACAGAAGCCTAGAATTAAGGAGAAACCTGGCCAGGCCAAGCCAAAACCCCTCAAACCCACCACACTCACACACACACACAGTCTGGATCCACATGTCTCTCTCCTTACCCAGTCCAGTGGACTGACTCTGAATAGGAGACATCTCCCCAGATTTCCTCTCACCGTTACCCTCCTCCCCCTCCTCCCCCTCCTCCCCATCTTTAGGCCCAGCTGTGCCAACGCAGCCCGTGTGTTACGTTTTTCCTGTCCCTTCTCTGGCCAAAAAAATGAAATGCAATGGGAAAAAGAAAAAAAAAAGAAAAAAGAAATGGTTGAGTGAGAATGAGTGAGAAGAGAGAGAGAGCAAGAGAGAAAGAGAGTGAGTGTCAGTTTCTGGCACAGGTTTTGCTGTCTGCTCGTTTTTCACGGCCCGTGGTTTTATTGGACTTTCCGCGGGGCCGTGGGCGAGGTTAAACGGCCACCACTGCCCCGTTTGGGCTCTAAACCTCCCGTTAGCCCCCCTCCCCTCCTCCACCCCTCCCCCTGGCTGTCCTGCGGTGCTGCTGCCAGTAAAGGAAACACATTAACACCCGGGCCAGTAACAGAGCAGGCTTTGTGCACAGCCAGGCAGGCCAGTCCATTAGGCCTACGCTCTGGTCCACACCACACCAATTAGAGCAGGCAGGGAGTAGAGCCACTCCAAACAGAGGTGTGAGCTTTACTAGGGAACTACAGGTGTGCCTAGGGGAAATAATGGACTTTATTACTGATTGGGGGTACTGTGCAACACTGTATCCCTGTGCCCCCTATAAGAGCCAGCACTGCTTGGCTCTGTATAGTTTTGACAACCTGTGTTTAACCTGCAAACCTGAGTTTGCCTTGGATGTTGGATCAAATCGGACCCCTGCCAGCCCATTTACTGTAGTTACCAATCTGGGGTCCTGTTACATTGCCTTGCCCCACCTGGGCCTGGGGAATGTTTGTATGTGTGTGCATAGGCGAGTGTGTGTGTGTGAGCTCATAACACATGCATCCGTCCATCTATGTGCCTGTGCAGTAGGACATGGTGAGACAGGTATGATGAATGACTCCAGTCCCTGTGATGTGATAAGAGCCTGTCGAGCTGATATGGCTGAGAGAAAAGCTGACAATCACAGATGCATCAGTGGCCAGGTTAGAGAAAGGCCCCAGGGCCATTTGAGATGATCATGCAAAGACAGGACACGTCTGCTATCGGAGGGGGTTTCCAACGGCAGTTTATCCACGCTTCGTACACATATGCTATTTCCTAATGAAAGTGTCAAAGATATTTATTCAGAATTGTGAATAATTGGTAGCTTTTGTGATTAACTTTAGTGATTTTTATTTTTATTGTGCGCTTAGTTATGGCATTACAGAGCAAATCTGAAGGCTGCAGGGAGCCTCATTTAAACTTTTTCATAAGTCAACCAAACATGGCAACAAAGCAGACCTGACATGAGGCCTTGCAATCCCCAACCAACACACAAAACGCTGTATTTTGTCAAATAAGCGTGTCTAACTGACTCTGGTCTGTTTTTGCTCAGCTTGCCCAGGGCTGTCGCTTTTATATGAAATAATTACTACAAATTTGGTGCATTCGCATGATTGGGTTCATGGGATTTTCCTGTGTCTGAACTAAGGCTCTGCTCCATGTCAGGACACAGCGATACAGTGTCGAGACAGACCCTTGCTATTATGGCCAGGATGGATGCAGAAAAAAGGCAACACTCAGCTTAGGCTTGATGAGTTTAAAGCGGCCTGTAGAAACTCTAGTTCTAAGAGGGTCACACAAGGTTGTGGGAGATTTATTTAGTGGAGCTGTGCGGGCTAATCATAGCATACTCTTTGATGGCCATAAGCTTTTCTTTGAAATGACAATTTTATTTATTTTATTTTTAAATATCCCTATCTGCCATTCTTGCCTCCAAACATTAGACAGCACAGCTTAGCCAGAGTTAAAACCCTCAAGCTCTAATAAGCTGTTTCAACTAAAATTGCAGCATTATTAGACATGACACCCTAATATTTAGCGTTGATATCCATCTTTATAATGCTGTGTTTTGGTTGGAGGGTTGGAACGTTTAGTTGCAGGCTCTCCACGTCTTCTTTCCCTCCACAGTGGGAACAGAGAACATGACACCGGCCCTCAGTGTCCCGCCAAACACCCAAACCTCCTCTCACCCTCCTCACAGCACAGAAATAGTCATTAGGAGCTCATTTGTTTTCCCCGCATATAATATCGCCACGTGTGTCGGCTCAGAATGAGAAGCACCGCTGTGCGATCTGGCAGGCCCGGCCCTCGATGTGGTGCTTCTGGACTGGACACTACACCAGTGGAGCCAGGGTGGTCCCCTTGATATTGCTGGAGCTGTTTAGTTGTCTGAGGTATTTTTCTCTGGAACTTCCCTGGTTTTTTGGTGTTGATAGACTGATGCTCTGACGTTTGGTTTAGCACCCGGCCCAGAGTTGACACCGAAACAGTGAATTAAAGGGGAAAATGAGAGGCAAAATGAGAGAGGGGGATTCTGAAAGGATCTAGCAGCTGTAATGTGAGGTGGTAACGAATTGCTTTGACTCGTGGTGGCTTTTGGGCTTTTTTGCATTGGCAAGGTAGGACTTGGAGCAATAGAGCGGTATTTGGTAGAGAGGTTTAATAGGGATCTCACGTCTCCACCTTCCACCAGGAGGCCTTAACCTCGCTGGACCCACTCCTTGTTTCTCTGTTTCTGCATCTGTGTGCATATATGTGTGTTTTGGGTGAAGTTGAAAGTCTGTAACATTTCTATTCTACATAAATTATAATTGTATTCCAGTGGATACAGACCAAGCATTTAAATGTATGTGTTTCAGGATCAAACTTTGTGACTCGTAAGATCAGCCGTTCTGTGGCGAAGATTCACCTTAAGCAACTGGAGAGCTTCAGTCTGGGTAACCTGGACTCCAAGAGGGACTGGGGCCACGCCAAGGACTACGTGGAGGTACAGCACACACACACACACACACACATACACAAGCCCAGAGACATGCACATGCACAGACATTGAGTGAAATACACACATACTTTGTGTGCGCACTGCTTCAGAGTTGAACAGGGTTCAGATGTGCACATAGCATTGTGGGGGCATGTTTTCCCAGATCATTTGAGGCCGCAATATGTGATCTGCATGAAGCCTCCTATGATTCTCTGCCAAAAGAGAAACAGAGATAGAGAAAGAGAGCGGGACGGAGAGGAGAGCGAGAGGGCTGCATGCTGTGAGGCCACAGACTGCACTCTGGTTTCCCACAACTCACCCATGTCCCAGATCCCTCCAGACTCCCCACCCCCATTCCCCGAACGCCCGCAGAAGAAAGAGAGATATTAAGGGAATGCCGGGTCCTGGGGATGATGACAGAAATACGGTGTTTGTGTTAACGTAATGGTGCCAGCAGCAAGCAGAGAAAGGACTGGGGAGATGAAACGAACAGTGGGTCGCCATGTCCAGGAGCAGACAGAGCCCGGTGTTTGTGTGTGTGTGTGTATATGCCCACACATGTATGTGCACATGTGTCTAAGTAAGCGCACATTCCTGTGTGTGTGTCAAAAGAGTGTGATAGGTTAAGGTTAGTGTGTCTGGCTGTGGAGATGAAAGGCTCGGCGGGTTGCCATGTCTGACAGCAGACTCCTCACGGTGGTCCCTGTTATTACTAGAACTAGAAGGTGATGGTGGTGGTGTGTATGAATAAGTGGGGGTGCTCTTTGAGATGGGAGTGGGGGTGAGTTCAACTGGAAATCTCAGTGGGGGTCACTGCGTCACAGTTGGCAGGTAGCGCAGCAGTTCACGCTGTTAAGGTGGGGCACGGAGGCTTCATTGGCGTCAGCCAGTGAGTCAGTCATCGGCTGATACAAACTGACCGTCGATCAGTCATATCCAATTTTGACCGCAGAGGGTAAAAAATGCTTTCTTTGTCTCCTGTCTCAACTGTTTGTGCTCTAGCAGGGAGTCTGACTTTCCATCCAGGGTTAGGGTTGGATATAGGGCACACAATAGGTCACTGTTGTTAAAAAAAAAAAATAATAAGGATTCATAAAAGTATTCATAATAATGCGTTAATGTATAAAATAAAGCATGGTTCTCACTCTTACATAAGTGGAATGGTTATTAATACTGGTCTAGGTTGAATATAGTAGGATATGTTCAGGTCATGTTTGCTTGTCATCAATGTGTGTGACTCCATTTGTGTGGGCCCAGGCTTGCCCAGCAGGTCTAGTCACTGCATCTGTGTGTGTGTGTGTCTGTGTGTGTGTCTGTGTGTGTCTGTGTGTCTGTGTGTCTGTGAGTGCGTGCCTGTCCAGGGTGCGCTGCCTTGAGACGCTCCAGGTTTCCTGTGGGAACAGTCGGCATTCCAGGCTTGGTGAATCAGGCACCTCCTCGTTGTGTGCGTCTCTAGTTTCGGAAAGGCAGATTTCGGGAAGTCAAACAGAAGCTGAGGTGCTGAGGGGAACTTAGGTGGAGCTTGGGGGGAAGATGACGGCAGGAGGGGAAACAGACATGTGTTTGTGGGACGTTTGTACACTGTGGGCAAATGTACCACCTCTCCCGCTGAACGTTTACCCCACCCTACAGACCATCAAAGACATCACCACAACTCTCTCTTTCTCTGTCCTTCTCTTTTTGTTTAGTTGTCTGTCTCTCTCTCCCTCTTTGTCTTCCTCTCTGTGAAATTTTAATTCAGCCAGCATCAGCAGTGTGTTGCCATGGCAAAACCAAACAACTGGCAATTTGTAAACAGAACCATGTGTGTCCGCTTTAGGCAGACAACGTTTTTTTTCCCCTCTCTCTCTTTCTCTCTCTCTCTCTCTTTCTCTCTCTCGCTCTCTCTCTCTCCTTCTCTTTCTCTTTCTCTCCCCCTGTCCCCCTTCCCACCCAGGACAAGGAAATTGCTTGTAATTGGCTGTGGATAGATTGCGGGTGGCAGGAGGGGCGTGCTGTGTGTCTGCTTTAACGACGTCTGAAGGCGTGTGGCTGGCTGGGCGTCGTCTCAGCCGGGTATCGGGTGTCTGGCCCAGGCCAGACCGGAGCTGCCCAGCCATTTTCAATGGAGCCCTTTATTATAGCATTATGGAATGGATGCTGGAGGCTGAATGCTTTACTTTAAAATTGGGGATAAAATAATTTGGAGATCATCAGTTGTAATCATCCTCCGTGACTGATCTCATTTTGTTAAAAGGGTTAAGAGTTGCTTTTTTCCAGTTTTGTTACGGTATTTGAGGCATTTGGCTGGCCTTTTCATAAGTGTGGTTTTCTGGGATTTGGTGATACAGAACAAATTTCTGAATCTGAGCACATCAAGGAGAATGGGAAACCACCAGCATTCGCTCAGCAACAGACAGCCAGGCGTATCTGAACAGATAAAGATGTTTGAGTCGGCCATCTTTATGCAGGACTGTCCTGCTCCCCTCCTCACTCTGTCACCCTACCAGGAGGGGCAGTGCCCCCACCCTGCCTTGGCCCATGGTGGGTACAGCTGTTTGAAGGGCCCCTCTGCCCCCTGCTCTCCTCCACCCTCCATCCCTCCCGGCTGCAGAGAGCCATTTCCTGTGCGTAGAGGAGTCAGGGCTGGCTGGGAGGGGGAAGGAGCAGAAGTAGGCCTGGTGGTTTGGCCCTCTCTCTCCCCTTGGGCTCCGTCCTGCCTCGCTGACTACTTCGAATGTTTCTCTGTCTGCCTGCCTGTCTTTTTGCCCGATCTCTGTTTCCTCTCTCCCTCTCTGTTTTTCTGTGTATTTTTGTGTTTGCGTGTCCCTCCCTCCTCTTGGCATTTACCATTGTTTGGTGTTTTGTACTTCTGGAAAGCCGTGTGACCAGAGCAGTAGTCCACCAGACTGTTGCTTGGTCTTGTCCGGCCCTTATTTGGTGTGCAGTTACCACCCAGTTACTAGATATTTCCCTCCCACATCTAATAACTGGCTCTTATTTTTCCCCTGACTGGAGCTGGCGTTGCTGTTCTTGCTGCCGTAGTGGATTGGAGTGGGAAACTGTTGCCAGATGAGATGTGGCTGACCCGCTGTATAACAGCTCACCTCACACACAGGCCCGACAACCCCCTCCCTGCTCTTGTCCTGCTCTCATATTTATTTTCAAAATATAATTACCTGTGAAATTCAGCTCTTTGGTAGGTGTTTCCTTGTGGCCCTCAGGTGTCTGTGAGAGAGTGGGTGTGTACGTGTGTGTGTGAGAGAGAGAGTGTGTGTGGTTGCCCCTGTGTGGCACTAGCTGTCTAATTCCTGGCATTGTGTGGAGGCAGTGAGGTGACAGGACAGCCCTGATGGTGTCGTTTTTCACCTCCTTTATTTTTCTTATCCTTTTTTTTTTCCTGCTGCAGCTGCCTCTCTGCGCAGTAATAGTTACAGATGAGGCTAATTAGCCAATCACAGTGCAGATCAGGCCCAATCACAGATGATTGATGAGAGCAGTGAGATATTCATCAAATGTTCTTGGCCTGGGAGGTGACAGTGGGGAGGTGGGGGGTGTTTTGGAGATGGAGTACAGTAAGTCATATATTCACATTGACATTTTGGACATGCCGCCAGTGCTGTCACCCAGAGTGACTTACAGTGAGGAGGGATTTCCATGTCTTGTTCGCATACACTTTGATAGGATATGAGGCTGCAGATAGACACACTGGATGTTTGGCTGTGACAATCAAACAAAGGATGTGTCAGTTAAGGACGGTCTCTGCAAGCGCTAGACACCAAAGAAAACCAAAAGTTGCAGCTGTTGATTGACATACTGACTGCTGTATATCAGACCTGTGACATTTTAATTACAGGGTGATCCTTCTAACCACTAGTGAAGTATGCCATGTCCTAGAGGGCGCTGCGCCACTGCTACATATACAGTGGAAGAGGACTGAATATTGTATTTCAAACTCTGTGTGTGTGTGTGTGTGTGTGTGTGTGTGTGTGTGTGTGTGTTTGTGTAGAGTGTGTGTGTATGTGCCTGGCACTTTATAGCAGTGATTCAGGGAGCTCAGTAAATACCTTTGCCTGGACTGTACGGTTTTAATAAACACAGCTGGAGTGGTAAAGAGCTAATATGGGAGCTAATAGGGCAGAGGAGAGGGAGCGTTGGGTTTCATCCCCAGAACCTCCTGACCAAACTAACCCCCCTCCACCCCAACTCCCATATCCCCTGCTGCCCCTAACACACCCTGACATCATCATGCCAAAAGTGCATGATGTCATTTCATCTCTTATATTGTGTGTGTGTGTGTGTGTGTGTGTGTGTGTGTGTGTGTGTGTGTGTGTGTGTGTGTGTGTGTGTGTGTGCGCGCGCGCGCAAGAGGGGGGGGCTGAGCGAGGGGGCTTAGGCATTGTGTAGATTGGATAGTTGCTACTGTCATATTGACTTGGCATCTCACACAAGCAGGATGAATAAATGATAGCAGCTGGGCGCTTGCATACATGTAAGGGTATGTGTGTGTGCGTGCGTGTGTGTGTGTATTTTGGGGCGTTAATTGCAGGTGAAATTCAACCCATGCCCTTAGCAGAAGCTCAATATACTGGGGTCTGCCCCCTATGGCTAAAAGCAATAAAACCTTACTGAAACTCCTGCAACATCTTCTCTCTCTCTCTCTCTCTCTCACACACACACACACACACACACACTACAGACAGATACAGCTTATTTCAGCAGTGTGTACATTTTATAGAGCGTGGCTGAACGTAACAAAACATTTTTATATCTTACCTGATCCGTATTCTATGAAGAGTTTAATTAGGTCATGGAGCCAAGGGCTTCTAATTTGTATTGTTTGGAGTCGGGCCCTCTCCAGAGATTTTCTTTACAGTTACATTTGACTATAAGGAATGTCTGGGATAATTGGCAAACTAGGGTAATTGATTTGAGTTTGAAGATGCAAGATAAAAATGAGGCAGAGAGGGAGGTGTCTTTATTCCTTATTACAGTTGGCACAGTGCAGTCAGGCAGGGAACGTTCTCCTGGCATTCACCAAACCCAGACTCGTCCATCAGACCGCCAGATAGGGAAGCGTGATCCGTCACTCCACAGAACACGTTTCCACCGCTCCAGAGACCAATGGCAGCATGCTTTACACCGCTCCATCCAACACTTGGCATTATGCTGGGTGATGTAAGACTTGCATGCAGCTGCACGGCTATGGAAACCCATGCCATGAAGCTCCCGGTACACAGTTTTTGTGCTGATGTTAATGCCAGAGGAGGTTTGGAGCTCTGCGGTTATAGAATCAGCAGAGCATTGGTGACTTTTACACATTATGCAATTCACTATGCAATATGCAATTGAAGAGGTGTCGTTTGAGGTTGAGAGGTGTGTCCCAGTGCTTTTATCCATATAGTCTGTGTCATATGCAAAAGAGAGTTGTACTTGAATTAACACATAGGGAGGCTGTGTGGCAGATACAATATGATGATTACAAAAATTTTTCTGGGTGAGAGAGTGCGGATTCAAATTGAACTTGGCCTATCATTGAAATTGAACCAGGGAATCCCCCAATCCATTCACCTGGAATAGCATAAATCATAAAACATGGCATGGATGTTTACTCTGGAATGGTTTCAAAGGGACAGAAACTCACAGTGTGTCAGAGAGCTTGTCAAATATTAAAGATCCAGGAGTCTAGATATTGCACAGATGACTAAAAGATAAAAACGGATGGTAGGGTGTAGAAATAGAGTAAACTCCTCTCAGTTTGCTGTTTAAGTAAAAAAGGAACAGATAGGTATGACAGACAGATAAGATTAGGGTTAGTTCCCTTGTTGAGCTATGTCACTCCAGCCATTGTGGCGGTACAAGAGCCATTTTTGGATGTGTGTGTTTTTTTCTGTGTTCGGCTTGAGCTCCATGTAGTTTCACAGACAGAAACCTGACCCAGGATGTGTCCTCATTTCTGGAGTGAGATTCAGGGTCATACTCATAAACAATAATCATGTTTAAATCAGTCTGTCTCTGTCTCTCTCTCAGTCTCGCTCTCTCTTACACATTTTATCTAGCTGTCTTTTTCCTTTTTTTGTGTCTTCTCAATCTCTTTCCCTCTCTTTCCTATCCTGTTCTTTGTCTCTCCCTTCCTCCCTCCCACTCCTGTCAGAAGTTGGCAGTGCAGTTCAGACTGATTGGCTGAGGGAGTGGGAGTTGAGCTGTAATTGGCTGGGAATCTGATAACGTGTGATTGGGTGTCAGAGGTTATTAGTTTCTCGGTGCTGACTGGGTGACAGAAGGGGTCAGCAGACGGAGCTGGTAGAGTGAACGATTGTGCGGTTGATGGAAGCTGGAAGTCTTTCTGTGTTAGAGAACAGTTATTCTCCACCTGGGGGTTTAGACGCCACATGGAGTCGTGGAGAGATGAATTTATTGGGCCGAGCAATAATTTAAACAGTGTGCAAGAATATAAATGTGTGTGTCATTCATTACATACACTCACATTGGGGGATCTACATTTAGGGGTCATAACCCTGAAAGCTGAGAATTACTAAGAATGATTAAGTTTGACACCAAATGATGATTATTTTTTCTTATTGCAGTGTACTCTACTTGATGAAATATTCTGCATCTAGAGGCTGCAAATATATATCTATATATCTATATAAACATATAGATATATAGATATATTTCCCCCTTTTTTTAAAGAACTGCTTTTTATTGCCCACTGCAAAACTCTCAGTGTATTTTGTTGTTTGTTGAACAGCTGTTATAAGTTGTACAGTAATTTTTAGATTTTTTTTCTTTATATCAGAGACAGCAGGATTTGAGTGCAGCATTAAATAGAAGAGCAACAGTTTTATTTAACGTTCAAAACAAAACAGAAAATTTTGCAGTTCTGCATTAGTATATTGTCATGTGTTTAGCCTGTCGGTGGCATTTTAACCATAAAAAAATGACATGTACAGTATAGACATGGGAAAGGATACTTTTTGCTTTCCTGTAGGAGTGGATTAGGCGTGACCAGCACTTGTATTTTTCCCTGAAAGATCCATCCAGAGCTCATCCAGGTAGCTGGAGGTGTGTCAAGCTCTTCATATGGTGACTCCTTGGTTAGGGTTAGCACTTCTTTAAATGAAAGAATGCCATAGCATGAGTGCAAGTGAAGCAAGGTGCCTTGTCCGTTTGGGCAAAACACTCAATAATGCTTCAACAGTGAGTACAAAAAGTATTTACTTTTTGTAAGTACTTTTTGCTATCCAGTTTCAGGACAATCTCCCATTAACTGCCTTTTGTCTCCAAATTATTTCCCAGTAAACACCCGATCATTAATAACAGAGTGTTGTAGGAATATTTTTGTTACCATCTACTTTCCGAGTAATGTCATACATATTTGCCAGGAATTTATTTAGTACTGACTGTCCACCTTCCAGGTATTTCCCCGGTAAGCACTGTTTATTATAATCCTCTTTCTGAGTAAATACCAGATTGCAAAATAAAGCATTAGTACTGTAAAATAAAGTTAAAACTCTATACAAGCTAAAAGTGAAAAGGCATAAAAAGACTTTTTTTTTTTTTATATAATTTCCTCAAAGTCTTTTTTCATGTTGGAAGGAAGTTTTTGGACCTGTGAAGACCTGTAGTTGGCAGTGTGAGACTTCCCCAGTGTTGCTTTTGCAGCTAGATGCATCTGTTTGTGTAGCCTGTATCAGGAATCTGGCTTGTCTTTGTGATAGTAAAAACAACAGCAATGATCATAGCACCACTGAACTTTAATGGAGCTCCAGAATATTCAATATGTATTTTTTTTTTTTTTCAACTTTGTAGCATGGAGATTTGTGTGTGTGTGTGTGTGTGTGTGTGTGTGTGTGCCTGTGTGTGCGCACACACGTCTGCTCTGGCAGCTGGCTGTCTCTCTCAGACTGACAGGCCTAAGCTCTCCCCTGCTGGGTTGAGGATGAAAGCAGATGCTATCCTTCTTTTTCTCAGCGCTCTGTTTTTCTCTCCCTTCTCCTCGCTGCCTTGTGTAACCGGAATCCTCAGTTTTCATATCGACCTAGCAGGATATTTTGCGCCCCTCGAGTCCCATACAAAGTAGAGACACACACACAAAGACAGGTAGACAAATGGACATATAGAAAGACAGACAAATAGCCATATGGGAAAACTGACAAGCATAGGAAACCCCAAACTCAAGTTAGCCTCATCCAATTCAACTCTCCTGTGGCAAATTCTGTTAATAGTGCTACATGTAGCATTATGTATTTCTCAAAATTAAAACCACATTTCCCATAAAGACTGTTGTTTCCTGTGGTGAAGAGGATGATGCTACTTGTCCACTCTTCTCCCTTGGTATTGCTTCAGGAGCTTTTGGTTTTAACAGCAAGAAAACAGATAACCGTCAATAAGAGCAAATTTTGCAAGCCAACGTGTCAAGCTGAGAATGAAACTGAGCAGTTGGAACCAAGGAACTGAAATAAAGCTGTTTATTACTTTTAAAGTGAAACGGTTCCTGTTTTGTCTTTTTGTACCATAAAGTGATCTGGCAGATTTACTGCAAAATCCGACCTTGTCCCTCACAATGTAAAATGCAGAGTAGAGGCCAGGAGAAGCTGCCAATCCTCTTAGCGAGGCTCTCTTTTGTTTACTTTGATTGTACTAATGTGTCATAACTGGGTAATGATTCAAAAATTGGCGTGTAGCGCTTTAATGTGCATGTCGTATTTCAGAAACACTTTCTTCTGGTGATTGTCCTTATCTCGCATTTGGATCTTAGGCCTGAAAGACAGGAGACAAGGCCAGCCAGTTCTTTTTAGTTTTATGAGCAATGTCAGGTCTGTGTTGTCCTGCAGTTAAGCTGGTGTTTGATTTTGTGCTTGAGGGGTTCGGTAAGTGGCGGGGTTGTGTGTAGGGTGAGATCCCATACAGGCAGCAGAGGATTTACCTCCCACCTTGACATAGGAGCAAGGAGGAGAGAGGGCAGGATGGG
The DNA here is from genome assembly GCF_902150065.1 of Myripristis murdjan. Taxonomy (NCBI): domain Eukaryota; kingdom Metazoa; phylum Chordata; class Actinopteri; order Holocentriformes; family Holocentridae; genus Myripristis; species Myripristis murdjan. Next base: position 21,863,588 of record NC_043983.1, on the reverse strand, counting down.
GTAAAACAACAGGGGAGATGGATAGGATATCATCTCCACACTGTAAAAAGTCCTCGTCTTAAGAAGTCATTTAAGTCTCATTCATGTTAAAATCTTGTTTTTCTTAAAAGAAAAATCTACAAATGGGATGAGATAATCCCACTTGTTTCCAATGCTAATCAATTTGTCAATTTCTTGATACTAGTGGGCTGATGTGCCTCATTCTGCCTTTTGTCAACATATTTACTGTTTTTCCCAGGAAAAAAAAAAAAAAAAAAAAAAAAAAAAGCAAAACCACATTAGAAACAAATGGGATTATCTTGTCTCATTTTTTTCAGTTTTTTTAAGAACAAGATTTTAAGATGGAAGATCAGACTAAATTACATGTGAAGATGGATATTTTTTGTAGTTTAAAGGATGATGAGGGGGAGTCCCCTGCTGTGTGTTTAACGAGTTGAGGCAGAGGGTGGGTGTGTCATTTGGGGGTGAGTAGGGGTATGAGACAGAGAGGGAGGGAGGCAGAATGAAACAGTAGGGAATGGGCCGGGGTCCCACAGCTGGCTTGTGAAGCCGAGACACTCCCTGATTGGGAAGCACAAGTGTGAGAGGCACCCTAATGCAGTAATCCCTCCTTGGCCTCTGTGTGAGTGTGTGTGTGTGTGTGTGTGTGTTTTCTTATGTTTGTGCATGTGTGTGTTTTTGCATATTCTTTAAGAAAAAGGCTGAGATGTAGCGTTGTCGTGAGGGAGGATCAGAATGAGTTAGGGAGTGTGTGTGAAGTGTGTTTTCTGGTTCCACGGGACAGAATTGATGGAGTACGGGGGTGATGGAGGAGGGTCATCTTCTTATAATTGCCTGAGGAGTCTGGCCAACTCTTTGGGACTGGAATGTGTGTGACCTCCTCTCTCGCTCCCTCGCTCTCTTTCACACTCCCTCGCTTGCTCTGCTTGTCTCTCAGTCTCTCAGACAGTCAAGTGGCTCGTGGGAAGATTCTCGGTCCAGACTTGAGAGTGTCAAACTGCAGCCAAATATCAGAGCCCAGTCTCATTCTCAGTTCTCTCTCTCTCTCTCTCTCTCTCTCTCTCTCTCTCTCTCCCTCTCAGGCCTCCCTTGTATCACAGTCATCAGGCCCATTCTTTTGATTTCCTTTATGTGTGACTTGCCCCCTTAATACCACATGTTGTGTGTGTGTCTGTGTGTGTGTGTTTGCATGGGCGTTTCAATATAAATGGCCCAATTAATATAAACAACTCCCTATGTGCCCAATTGAAAACATCTCAAAATGAAAGTGATTTCATGTGAGTAATGTTTTTTTTGTTGTTTTTTTTTGCATTTCTATTCACATGTGCCTGCATTTATGTGTGTTTTGAGGCTTTTTAAATTTAAGTGTGGATCCAAAATACTGAAACATTGGAAGGCACAGCAGCTTCGCGGGCTAAATAGCGCATAGCGTGTACTCATGGTATCTTGGTTTCAAATCCAACTCATCACCATCGCCTTTCTTTCCCATCTGTCCTGTCATTCTCTATTGAGTGCTACATAATAGGTCAGAAACGCTTTAAAAATAACCCGACTGTGTGCTTTTCCAAGCTGAACACAACCTCAGGTACACACAGAGGGTTTTCGGGTCTAGACCAAGGCTGTGTTTTCCCGCCAGGCCTGCTGAGAGCTGCCTGTAGTCTATTGAGCGTGGCAGAGACAGCGTCCCAACCAGTCCACTTCAAACAGGCCTGATGGCTTTAATGGAATGGAAACATTTGTTGGGTCACAGCACTGAAAGCCTGTCTTCCCTCATCGGAGAACGCCAAATGGCTTCCTCATGTTGTCTGTTTTTTATTACTTATAGTGAATCCACACTCACACAGGCTTATGATATTAAACGGGGCATACGTCCTCAAACTGGTGACACACACACACACACACAGCTACACTTGCAAACATGCCGGCATGCACAAAACCACATGCTTACAATATGTACCCTAAGTCAGGCAATTTGAGGAGTTGGGTCATGATAATAAATGATACATTGTACTGGTATCAGTATTATTATTATTTTTTGTATATGCACGGTCAAATGCACACAGACATGCACACAAATTATCGCTGCAAATGCATGAGCAAAGATTTTTATGTGCACAAATGAACATGCAGTCGTGTACATGCACACACATAAACACTCGCATACATGCAGACCTTCCACCTTTGTAAAGACCTGTGCATAATTGGTGAGGAAATGCTGCGCTGAGGTGTTGGTCTGATGGATGAGGAGAGAACTGACATGGCATTCAGAGCCTCTCTCTCCACTACAATGAGTCTTTCACTGGAGCGCGCTCATATTGAACTCTATCCTTATTAAAACAGCACAGAGAGAACGGGGATAGAGAGCTGTGTATTTGCTTTTAGAAGGTGGGACTTTCTAAGGGAGTGCCAGGGATCTCTTTTTTAATTAAGTGGCCCCAGCAATATGAGACTAAGGTGTGTGTATGTGTGTGTGCGTGCATTTGTGTGTGTGTGTGTGTGTGTGTGAGTGTGTGTCTGTAACCTGAGGGGAGGCCCTGTCTGTGACCTGTAGTGATAGCAGCAGTTTGTTTTCATTCTAAACTTGCCCCAGCGTTACTGGTTTTGCACCTTATTTGACCTCAGCTTGACCTGACCATCACCTCTCTCCAACCCCATCACTCCACTCAATAGCAGACTGGGCTTCGCGGTGACACCTCTCTGTTTGCCTTTCCCTTTTTCTTCTCTCTAGTAACGTTCTTTCGTTCCACCCCCACCTCCAGCTTTTCCCTCGCTTTCTACATCTCTCTCACCCACCTCATAATCCCTTAGTCAGCTTCCCGGCACAGGCATGCACGCGGCTACACACACTTAAATCCAGGCGTGCGTACATGCATGCATGCACTCACACATACATACGCCAGTGCAGACACATGCAAACACGCACCCACTCAATCACAGTGAATGATTGCACATTTGTCCTGACAGTTGCTATAAAAAGAGCCACCCACTAAACGCTGCAGTCCTCTCATTATATCATTACCGGCCCGCAGCAGGCAGGCGGCTCTCTGACTTCTGTCTCGCTCTTTTTATGTCCACCACTCTTTCTTTGTTGCTGTTTTCATTTATCTGTGTTTCAGCACACATTATCACACACAGAAACTTGAAGAGTCACTCAGTGGAGGGCGGATCTCCACGAGGTATGTTGTCTTACCTTGACATGCAAATTTGGACGGGAACAATTCCAAAACCCAATTCCTAAACCCTTTTTGTGCCTACTGGGATAAGTGCAAATACAGAGGCACTGTCCGCGTATCTCCCCTTCTCCAGTGCTCCATGAAAACCCAGCTGAGGAGTTAACACTCAACTGCAGTATAAAACAGGTTTTCAAAGGTTTTGGATTCCTGCAACCACAAGAGGTCATTGAAAATACAGTCATACCTAAGCGCAAACAATTTTAGGCTCATAAGCCCAGTAGTTTCTGAGATTAGCTGTGGACAGATACACACACACGGATACAGTCACAGACAGATACAAATGAGCAAACGTATGATCCCCTCCAGGCCGCTGACAGGCAGAGATAATGGGAAAAAAAAGCCTGAAACAAAACAAGAGAGCAAGAGAAAAAGATGTGGCTGGTGCTGTGGCAGAACAGTTGGGGAAACGCGCCTTCGTGAAGGGGAATCCCTAGCTCCATTATAATGTGGAGGCTCCATGGCTCCAGGGGGCAGGCCAGCTGAAGTGTTTGTTTATGTCTGTGGGCCAGAGGGGAGAGACGGTGGCCATGTTCACCAGCTACATGAAAGAACCGCGCACCCTAATGAGACATAATTACTGTGTGCGTGTGTTTACGAGATTGCGAGGGAGCGAGCAGGAAAGAGAATGAATAAGCACGTTTTACTTTGCCTGTGTTTACTCCTTGTCTTCACAAATCTTACGTTTTCACAGCGCAATAGATTGCTTCATTGCTCTCCCAAAACCAGGCCAACCTCAAAGTATAGACCTTGCAGATTGGTGACTGTCACGGCCTGCCATGCTTGTTTTATTCCTTGAAATGTTGTACTGCAGACTGATGTGACATGCTGTGTGCTTGAGGAAGGCACCATGTGCTCTCATCTGCTGGCCACGTGGCTGTGTGGATTCAGAAATACACCAGCTCCCGGGCTTACTTTACCAATCCAGCTTGAATTTGTGGTAGACTAGGACCTGCAGAAAGCGTCAATTATCTGTTGTCCATAAGAGGCCAGTGGAACAAATAAACTTAAAGAATGGGTTCAGTATTTTTCAGCCCAGGCCATATTGAAGTGTTGGTACCCGTTATTTATAATCACATGTAACACAATCTCACTGCAAGCTGTTTTTTTTCTTTTTGTTTGTTTGTTTGTTTTTTGAAAATGGAAAACTCACAGTGCAGTCAAATATGTCTTGAAGTTGTCCACCCAAAAATAATGCAAATTATTCATTTATTTAGTACTCAGTCCTTGGAATTTAGGTATAGTGAATTTCAGACTTGTAACAATGTGGTGTCTCAGGATAAATCAGTGCTCACAAAAAGAAGAAACAGAATTTTCCTCCATTGGGAATACAAAAGAAAAGAGCATCCATTTTTCCTCAGTTGACAATGTGAACACAGCGTGTTGTCATTGGTCAGTAATTTATGAGACACAAATTCCAAGGTTGCTGTTGATTCTGTGATTATAAGTTTATTACAGGACAGTGAAACAGTGAGAGTGCTCACCTGCTGCAAAGAGAATTTCCCCTGGGGGTAATAAAGATTGATTTGTCTTGAGTTTCAGTGAACGCAGCATTAGCCAACGTGCAGCAGAACAGTGTGGATATAAGCAAGGCAATGCGTTATCATAAATGCTAAATAAAACTTTTGCAATATTTTGTTGGACATTCATCATGGTTTTTGAAGCCGAAAATGACTGGCCAGTTAGATTGTGTGGAAGGCTAGCAGGGACAGGGTTCCCACAGATCCTTAAAAAGTCTTAAATGACATTAATTTATTACTAAAAATTAGGCCCCAATTTGTTTTAAAATACCTTTAAAAAATCTTTCAGAAACTTTTAGACATGGGAAGTAGGATTGTATGAATGTTTTTTTTTTTTCCTGATGTTGCAGTTTAAATAATCAGAATAATTGGCAACAACTACATTTTAAAAAATAATTTATCAAATGCCTATTGCATTAATGTCGCACTCATAGCAGAGCCAGCAAGACTCACATTTTGTTTGCACCTTGGATGCTCAGAGCATCAATTTTAGTTATTGTAAATTTGTTCTTACATTTTATTCTGAGTTGCAATAAAAAAAAAAATGTAAAAAGTCATTAATCTAGGAACCCTTAAGAAGATCTAGCAGAGTGGTAAGTTTCTCATCACTAAAGCTAATGTTGAGGTTGTGCTGTGGATGGTTATACATGATGAGTATCAACAATTTCATACGGCGGGAGTTGAAATATACTGAACCTAACATTTTAACAGGCACAAACAAAATTTACAACTGTTTGACTGGTGGCCTGGGTTAGTTCACCTTTTGAAAGTAAGCGTTTGCTTTATGTGATAGTGTGCAGTGTAGCGTGGTAAAGATGAGAGACAGGGGGTGATGACATGCAACAAAGTCCACATTTTTGACTGTGTGGTCTCCTAGCCAAGCCAATATCCCTGAGGTCTGCCGCCTGTCCTGTCATAAAGGCCAGCATGGCCAGACCATGATGAGCTCTCTAATGACCTGGAACTGGAAATATTACTCTTTTTATTTACAGGCCATTTAGAGCTTTCCACTGGCATTCACACTCTCAACCCAGAGAAAACACCAACCTGCATGTACGCCCCGCTCACTGAGAGCCACTCTGTGTTCTTGGGAGTGTGTGTGTGCGTGTGAGCACATGCTTGCCACCCCAAAATAGTATGTGCCCCTAATTACTGCTGCAAACACAGGTGTGGAAGCCAGGCCTCCCTCCGCCCAACTCACAGAGCCACCATCAAGCACACAGAACCCTGTGTGTTCCTGTTTGGAAGCACAGGAAGTCCAGGCCGTGCGTGTGTGTGTGTCTTTGAGCATTTGTATTGAGAGTGTGTGTAGAGCGTGCACTTGACATGGTGTCTGTCTGTGCTTACACGCCTTTGTCTGTGTGTGTGTTTGCGTGTAAAAGTGAAAGCGAGCATCTGATGTGAATGAGTATGTGATGGAATGTGTTAGTGAGTCAATGTGTGTGTGTGTGTGTGTGTGTGTGTGTGTGTGTGTGTGTGTGTGTGTGTGTTAAAGAGAGAGAGTTTGTGTTTGTGCATGAGCGAGTCCAGACCACACCCTTTGAAGTAGGGTGTGCAGTGTGCTGGGGTTTGGGCACGGACACACAGCCCCTCCGCTGGCTGGCCCGAAACCCAATACCCCACATCAATCAGACCTGCCACTCATGCATTATTCATATCTCAGGCACACACACACACCACAAACACAAACACACAGCTTCACATCCTTAACCTTGGTAGTTTTTGCCCCCTGTGTCTCCATTTGGCAGAAGAAGAAGTAGAATAGGGTGGGTGGTTCTGCTGTTGGGGGTCTCACTTCAGTAACTAGAGGTTGGAAATTAAGGCGTCAAGTGTTCTCTGTCTATCCATTACAGGGCCAGAGGTGCGGTACTTTCGTAGTTAAACACTTTTTGAATTTGTAAAATGAAATCGTACAAACTTGAGGCATGCTCATTTTGTGTTATTTTTTATGTGATTTGTCCAGTTTTGCGTCTACTTAAATGTCTGTCTCAATATATCAAGCGCACATCAAGTAGTTCAAATATTTGAGACCACGTCAGATCCGCTGCAATGCCTGTATATAGTTTCTGGAAAATGGATGGGCTATGCATGGAAAGCTATCTATCACTCCCCACCTCTGTCAGTCTCTCTCTCATTCTCTCTCTCTTTCTCTCCTTCTCTGCCCCAGCTGCTATTGTCTCCTTCTCTGCGAAGCTGAAAATGAGTAGTTTCCAGTCCAAGGTTTTCTCCTGACGTTCACGTCGCGTGTCCTAACGTACTCTGACCACAGACCACATTCCCTCTGTCCATTCTCTGACCACAGTCTGATGTCTGAGCGAATCGAAATCAATCCTTGGAGGACGTTCAGCAAACTACCGACCTCCTTGTGAACTCAAAACAACCGACAGCACCAGTGGAAGGCGGACAGATGCACAGAGAAGCACAAAGACGTACAGACAGAAGAATTAGCTGCCACAGACGGGAGCTGTGAGAAAGAGCTTGAGTTGACATGAGAATTAGCTTTTGTAAACACTTAGAGCAGTCAGTGTCAAGCTGCTAACACCCCGGGGTGTTCCAATCCCACATCTTCACGGAGAAAATTGTTTGAATCAACAGTGCAAGATTTATGTTGGGATTTGAATATTTCGAGCACAGCTTTTTGGATCCATCCCATGTGAGGCCAACAGGGTTGCGCCTATTAAATTGTAAAAGCTTGTTTATATTCATATGAAGTCACTGTTGAATTATTGATTAGGGGAAAAGTGTGAGGTGGGTGCGTTTGTCTGTTTGTCACTGAGGAAGGGTGTTCCCGGCTTAAACAGCAGCAGATGCCTGGTTGTCAGCTCTGTCTGTCTCTCTCTCTTTCTCTCTCTCTGTCTGTGTGTCTCTCTCTCTATTTTACTCTCTCCATGTCTTTCTTGGTTTGCGTCTGAACACACTGAAGCCAAATGGAAAGTGACCCTTGGCAGGCAGCACCATATTTAACACAGTGGGTCACTGTCGAGAAACACGCTGGCAACATTGACCAAACACACTGGCGAGTTATTCAGACAACGTTTGGACTATTTCACCAAGCAGTTGTACAGCCCTTGGCACAGTCACACTGAGGTACACCCAATGTCTCGGTAGGGACTAGTCAGCAGAGGAAAGCTGCAATATTTTAGAGCGACAAAAATATCGATTTTGACATACGACTCCTTCTCTACGCCCTAGACAGCGTTTTAATAATACATCCCGGAGACGGCGCAAAAACAAAGGGCATTGTTGAGTGAGCGATTTCACTGGCTATCAGGACTGCTGCAGGAATGGTTTAACAGTCTACAAGCTGTGTTACAGTAGCCAAGGGGCCCCTTTTTGGGTGGGGAATAGTATATGTGTGTGTATGTGTGTGTGCGTGTGTGTGCATCCATGTTGTGTGTGCGTGTGTGGGCCAAGGCAGGATATGAGGAAACCTCGGAGCAGCTCTGTGGATATTTGTTCGCATTAACTTGGAACGTTTAGTTTAAACAGACACTGAGCTGGGTTCAGGTCTAGTTCGTCTAGTTCGCGTGTGTTTGCGCGTGTGCGTGCCTTGTTTGCGGCATATTTAGAAATGTACATGTGTGCAACTTTTTTTCCTGCTTGCTCAGTGTGCTCACAGTGTGTCTCAACACAATGACTGATTAGGGAACGGTTTAAGAAGTGTAACACCTCCACCCCACCCTCCAACCCACTCCCTTTACGGGACAGGACATAGCTGGGACTTAGCTAGCACACACAGCCTTGCACACGTGCACACACACACACATACACACAGGATAGCCAATAAGGCATCAGTGTCAGTCCAAAGATCCACAGATGGTCCTGTGTTAGCGTGTTAGTGTGTTCAGATGGGTCAGATATGAGTGCCGCGGCTCCCAGGTTGTTGTATATTTACTCACGGAGGACAGACTCCAAGACTCGTCCCTTGTTCATTTTACTGGGCATTACTCCGAGTTATAAAGAGATTATGGCAGATTCAGTGCAGATTATGGAGAAAAACCAGGGCTATTGTGTTTCATAGAGCTCACAGCGAACCGACTAAAAATTATTAACATGTTATCAATTTCTCGTTGCTGTCTATTTTCATATCCACCACTTACGGGATCCATTTTCCTAGCGTGAGGGTATTTCTGTGCTGATTTTGTAGCAGAGCCCATTGGGTGTTCTCCTGGTGGACATGTTCACCTGCTGCATGCCAGCTCTTAGCTCGCTATGCTCTGAAATACATGTCAGCTATGTGAATTAGCCCATAATGTGACCAGGCCGCGCTAGCCGCTGACCCCATCCATCTTCATTAAGCTTCAATTACTGGCTATAATTGTAATTGCCATGCCTCTCAGGCTCCATGAGAAATACTGGCATGTTGACCATGTTGTGGCTCTGCTCATAATTCACCACCTGAGCCTCCCAGCCCAGGCACTGCTGGTCCAGCCTCGACCCATGGAGGGCAAGGTGGAAAGGTTAAAAGTGTAGGGTGGGGGGGGGGTGTGTGTGAGGGGGGGGGTTATGCCCCTGGTGAGAAGCGCTGTCACCGTCCACTCCCAGAATGCCAAGCTGAGGTCAGTCTCTGCTGGCCACGCTGAGAATCATGGGAAACGCGGTAGACGATTAATCACAGCCAATGAGGCGGAACTGGCCTGCTTGAGACGGCACTGACACCAATTATTGATGTGTGTGTGTGAGAGAGAGAGAGAAGGAGAGAGAGAGAAAGAGGCATGGAGAGAGTGAGTATGGACATTAGGTGTGTAGCTATGTGTGACTGTTTCTGCTTGCTAGCTGTTTGACCACTGACATCATCTTAACCATTGTGTCTACCATGATTTTCTGCAGTCAGCGTCTTAGCTACAGTAGAAAAACTGTAGCAAAATGTCATCTAATGCAGTTAACTGTTGATTATTTTTACAAAAATGTTGTCTCCTACACAGCCAAACTCTTAACTTCGCTTTCTTCGGGCACTGGTCAAGCACAGGAAGTTCAGATCTTCTCAAGTCAAAAAAAAAAAAATCTTGACACACACCAACAAAGCTCTAGACCCGGTTGATTATTTATGTTTCCAGCATCGAATGGATCCCCTTACCTTGTGACCGGCAGTGTAGCCCTCACTTACTGACATAATCCTGAGCCCAGTGGCAGGGGAGCAGGCCTTCGTTCTGTTTTCGGGTCTTCATGTTAGGTTTCCATGCTGCTGCAGAAAACCCAGGCAAAGTGTGACACGTTACAGCTGGAGTTCAAATTCAAATTCATGCACTTGGGAGGAGCACTTACACAGCTGAACCACCCTTCTAGATGATTATGCCTCATGTCTGATATCAAATAGAGAACATCCTGGCACTGATTTTCAGTGCCTTGATTACACATATTAAAATCACGATATGGCAAATTGCAAATATCTAAATCGCAGGAGTTGATTTTTTTTTTTTTTTTTTTTGATGAAAGGCAAAATGTATAATTGCATTATGAATGGAGTATCATGTTGCGGCAGAGATGCTTGATGCTTGTTTGTTTGGTAAAGACCCCAGAGAAAGCACATCATCCATGTTTTAATTTTTTTTTTTTACTTTTGTGTTAGAATGAAATTTTGACACAAAAATTTGCATAGACTGCTGAAATGATTCACAGCTTTCTTTTCCATAGCCTTGCCAGAAGAATGGCAAAATGCCAGCTTACCACATGAGCCGACTGCTTTGCTCAAAGGCAGACGGTGCAGTTTCAGTTGGGAGGGCACCCCGCCTTGTTATGATGTGGTAAAGAGTGATGAGTGGCACTTCTCAAAAGAATAGACCTTAGAAATGCCCCAGGAGTTCAGCAGCTGTTTTATCCCATCGTAACCCAAACTGTAAGAGCGTTTCACTCCATTGTTTTTGTGTACATTTGACATCAAAACATTACATTCAAGACGGGTATTTAAAAGTGTAATCTTGGCATGACGCTGAGGGCTTTTATCCCTCTTCAGCCTCATCTTTAACGTTAGTAAACAAAGAGGTGTGGCATCCCAGTTGAAACTGTATAGCCTACCTTTAATACCTTTGGCATCAGCATCAGTGTCTTTATTTGTTCATGTGGTGTGGAACCAGTTTGAAGATGTAATGAAAAAAAAAAAAATTCCCAAATCACTAGCATTAGCCAGCTTAGCATTAGGTAACATGGAAATTAACATTCCTGGTCCTAGTTTTGTAACAGTTATATAAAAAATACTTTAAATTGATAACACAAGTAATGTACCCACCCTGTGGTCTCTCTAATGGCATGAGTTGACATATTTAAATGACAAATTATGAACAAATGGGAGACAGAAACCACACATTCACTTTCACTTTCTCCATAGCCAAAAATAAATACATAAATAATAATAATACTAAAAAAAATGGATCGGCAATGGAAACCACAAATGGAAACTTGTGAATCTCATCACAACATCTGTCTAAATATTTTGTACATCACTGTAGAAACTCATGGTAATTTGTCTTTTCTTCGGTCTCCCGTCTGCTGTCGTCCTTGGGTCTGGCTGCTCCTCTTCTTTGTCCCGCCACTCAGGTAAGATGTGTCTCCTCTCCTTTATCCACATGCAGGCTGCTGCTGGAGTGGGTGGAAGTGTGTTTGTGGTATCGAGTGTGTGTGTGAACGCTTCTTTGTAGTGTATCACACTCATTGAAGGACTCCTCTACCCTGAGCTTTTTCCACAGCCATCTGTCCATGTCCATGCTGGCTACATGACGACAGGTGTTTATGTGTGAGTGTGTCTGTGTGTGTGTGTGTGTGTGTAAGATAGACAGAGGAAGAGAGCATCATTGTCTTTGACCTTGTGTACTGTAGCCCACAGTTGTACAGCGAGAAATGATTGTGTGCGTGTGTGCATTGTGGTCCGATGTTGAGTGGCGTATCGAAGCCTCCAGCAGAATCCAGGGTGCTGAAAGCAGACCAGTGAGTTGTGACGGGTTTGTAACGTTTCAAACTCAGAGTGTGTGTCTGTCTGTCACAGTTTTAGCACCTCTTTGTCTGCTCTCACACACTCTACTTTAGCTCAGACAGAGCTGATGACAAGGTGCCTGCAGCAATACGTGTGGACACATATCCAGCACTTACCTGTGCACACGCAAACATCTTCTGTTCAGTTTTCTCGCTAAACTAGTGGACAGAGCTGGGCACCTGAAGATTGAGTTGAGATGCAGCTCAGCACTCTGTGTCAAGGTATTATAGTCATAAATCTGGAATAAACATTGTATTTTGGTTAGGTGTCTATTTATTCATTTATTTAACTATTTATTTATTTATAATGTATCTATCTATCTATTTAGTATATCTTAGGGTTAGAACATTATCATAGAAGCATTCATTCCCATGCTCAATTATATGTCGCTGCAGCAGTTTTTGAGTTGATAGCACTTGTTATACAGATTTGGTGCAAAATTTAAGCATTTTTAACCACTCAAAAATTGGTAAAAAAAAAAAAAAAAAAAATACTACATTGAGACACCAAGACCTTTAGGAACACCATAGAAATGTGCATGCCTTGATTGGGGTGTCAAAAACGTTTGACATTTGGAGATGTTTGTAAGAATTGCATTTTTCAGCGATTGAATGACGAGCGTTTTATTCTGGAAATTGCTCAGAAAGAAGCCGTTACAGTCAGTATACCTAGGGAAACCACACATCCTCTGAAATGCCATGCCACATCTCTCTCAGGAACTCTCAGTTTCAAAAAAAAAAAAAAAAAATGGTCTGACTACAGTGAAAGGGCTACTATAGGGGCTAACATCATCACACATGAATACAATTGGGCTCATTGAATCCACAAGAGTCTCAGCTTCCCAGTCATTCCCAGTTTATGCAACTTCAAGACTATTTAGTATGCAGAAATACACCATTTTGGATTAGGTGAAAATAACACATTTTCACTGCATGCAAATAGCCATGGTAGTTTTTCCCTTGCCATAATTTAACCTAACTTTGGAACAACATTTAGCCCTCTTGCTGACAACATGGCATGACATACTTGACATCAGTGGATTCCTTCGGTTGTCTAGTTTCATATGATACCAGTATCTTGTGTAGTTTTTCTTCCAGCTACAGCCACAGAAAGACAGTAACGGCAGCCGGGCCTGCCCACGGGCCATCAGAACGTTAAGGGGTTAGATTGTAGGAATGCTTTAGTATCAAATGAAAACAGTGGCTTTCTCATTTTGTACGTCTCATGGGGTGTGTGTATGTGTGTGTGTGTGTGTGTGTGTGTAGGCCTGACTGTAAGAATCGTGTTTAACAGTGAAGAAGATTTCTGTGGTTACAGGCCTCACGCGTAACACACGTATGAAGTATGTCCAATGCGTTTGTTGCTCCCTTGTGGCTACAGGGGCCATGATTCATGCCTGCTTGACGGTTTTGGAGTGTGGGAGTGAGCAGGAGTGTGGATGTGTGTGTGCTTGCATGTGTGTGCAACATAACGCGCCAGCTGCCCTCTCTCTGTTGCCTTTCTATGTGTGAGGGTTTGAGGTTGGTGTCGGTTTATGGCAAATGACCCTGCTCGGTCCTTCCAGACGCTCCTCCTGCACCTTAAGTCTCTTTATAGGCCGTTTCTCTACTGCACTGGAGTCGTCTGTCTGTCACCTTGTCTGTCTGTGTGTGTGTGTGTGTGTGTGTGTGTGTTACACAGACAAGGCTGGCTAGCGTCTGCTGTTATTGTTGCATGTGTTGGCTGTGTCTTCACCATGAAATCGCGGCTCCTGCATCAGCATTAGTGTTACTACAACAGCGCCTCAGATGGACTCCAAGGTCAGAGGTCACACTTGCAGTTTTGAAGGGGGCAGTTGTTTGTTTAGTTCACTCTCCATTCACTCGGCAGGTGAGAGTTCAGTTGAATTAACACCTTGAATGGTGCTTCGGCTGAGACACTTTAGAATGCTATTATAAAGCCTACAGTGTAAAAAAAAACAACAAAAAAAACATTGAGACTGTGCCCAAGACTCATGAAAGAGATTTCTTTTAACTTCTTTATAATTGTGTATTAATGATTAATAAAGTGTTTACAACATTAAACCATTCATAAACACTTCATAAGGGTGTAACTGACCCTTGCATCAGTATTTATTTTCTTGCCAAAAGCACAGGCTGATCTACTGTCCACACCGTAAACAGGACTCATTCTAGTCATATTAGCTGAATCAAAGGAGATTGCTAGGATACACAAAGGGACACCCTCTTTACGTGGCGACAGAACTTTGGTCAGAAATGAAACCTTTATTCTCCTTGTATCGTCTCACATAAAAATCACCTAGTCAAAATGTAAAACCTCAACATCTTTAATGAATAAAAGAAAGGTAATTTACTCTCAGTTCTTCTTTGCGTGTTACTGCACAATGTAACATGTCCCAAGACCTGTGAGTTATGCATATGCATTTTTCAAATAGGGTGTTAAGTGGTAGAGGGTAGATTGGTGTTGGAGCCAAATGCATCCATGGTGGCCTAAAAGAGAGTGACACCATTTGTGAAGTGACACAGCTGGTGAGGGACAAGACACTGTATAGTGTGTGTGTGTGTGTGTGTTTAAGTGAAAGACCAGCAGGATCTATGGCTAGAGGTTGGGGTTGTAAATCAGCAGAGGTAATCTCTGTGGCGATAGCATTGGTGCTGAGGTCGTGAGGTTGGCGTCAGCCCTGTAGAGTAATGTTTCTCTGCACTGGCCCTGAACTAGCATGCCTTTAACACACACACACACACACACACACACACACACACACACACATACACGCACACACAAAGCATGTGGTGTAGGGACATTGGATCTAGTGTCAAAACGGGCACACACTCCACAGAGAAGGCTAGAGAGGGAATACTTTGCACAGGTTGTCGAGAAAGGATAGAGAGGAATTAATCCTCTCCTTTTTTACATGTTGGAGAATTAGTAAGAGTATTATGGTCCAACATAGAGAAAGGTTATATGTAATGCTCCACTCTTTTGAAGTGCTCCTTAGCACATGCCATGGTTATGAAAAAGAAAGATGTTAGTTCACGGCCACGAAGGCAGTGATCCACTGTCCGGTGATTTGTGCTCATGGCTGGTCAGATCATGTTTGGAGGGATTCTCATGGCTCTTGTAAATCATCCACAGCACTACTCCCTGAAATGGAACTACATACCATTCTCACTTTTTTTTTTTTTTTTTTGCCAATTTGTCTTCCCTTTTTTGTCGGCCTCATGCCTCTCTGTCTGTCTCCTTCTCTTTCTCTCTCCCTCTCACCCTCTCTCCCTCTCCCTGCTCTCTCTGTGATCCCATATTAGTGTCCCATCATGCAGCTCTGAGATATGGTTTCTCCTCTCCTGTCTGTCATTGCGCCCGCCTCTCTAAAAGTCTTGCGTTCATTCTGTGGCCCCAGACTCACTGACAGACATAGAGAGCAGCTCTGTCACAGAGCCCAGTGGCACACAGTGGCCCCGGCCCCCGCACCGACGAGGTGATAAGTGACTTAATGAGCTTCCTTACACGCTAAACCACTGAAGGCGATACCACTTTTACATTAAGGAAGCGGGCTTTACCCAAGAATTTTTTTTTTCCCCCTCCAAGTTAACTGATATCACAGTCTTCCAACCTGTGTTTTCTCTTATCATAACTATGCTATAAACATAAGTTTATAAGTTATCACATTACCTTAAAGTTACTCAAAGGTTAGAATTGCCTACCTGATATGTAGCACATGTTGTCTATCATTGCTATTACACGGATCGCAAATGAGCAGGTGACCTTATTGTACCTTTGCTGATCGGAGCTGAAGCCTGTAATTACACGGGACTGTTGCAAGGTTCAGGATGTGGGACCAAAATGCCAGGTTAACCCATTTACACTCAGATCAGATTTTAGGTCAGAGTAAAAGGGGTATTAATGAGCTTCCTTACACACTCACTCTCTGAGACTTTCACCCAAACACAGCGTTTTCTCAGTCTTAATCTCAAACCTTCCTCTCCATGATTTTTTCTCTCTTTATCCCCTCTCTTTGCCCTCCTCTCCTACCCTGTTCCCTTATTCCTTTCCATATCATTGTTAGGCTATATTTATGTGCATCCCCCTCTTCAGTCCATGATGGATTCAGTGCCGCCATGCCCCATTTCACTGACCGGTCCCTCCCCAGCACTCAGAGTGCTGCTTTATGGCCTGTTTCACTGGTGTGGTGCGCTGGTGAACTGGCTCCTCCTGAAACAGGGGCTTGGGAAAAGAAAGGGCCCGCTGTGTGAGGAGGAAGCTTGGAGGAGGTGGAGGGGAAGGGGAGGAGGTGGGGAGGTGATGGGAGAGGAGGGGAGGGGAGGAGAGAGGGGAGAGGAACGACCTGGGTGTTCCATGAGAGTGGACCTCTCGGCTGTTATGCTTTCTAATTCCCCCCAGCACAGAACAGCAGGGGGGAAGAGAGAAGAGAGGGAGCAAGAGGAGGAGGAGGAGGACGGTGAGAGTGAAGGAATCGCGTTTTCACACCAAAGGAAAGCAAGCGGGTGGGCCAAGGGAGAGGCTTTTTTGTGTATATCAGGGCACGCCGATGTCTTTATCCGTGCTCTGAGCCTCAAGGCACAGAGGTAATGATGCCAAAAGTGAAGTTAGTGGCAGAGTAATGTAATACGTACATACACACATGCATAAACACACATCGCCCCCCCACCTCATGTCTGGATCCAATATTCTGTCATTTAGCCCTGGGTCTGGAACAGATTCACATGAAGGGCTCAAGTCCCCTCGCCTGCCCCCAAAAACCCCCTCTTGTCCTACCGGGTGCGGCCCTGCACCCCACCTTACCCTGACCTTTACTCCCTGACCCCACCCTGATGGCCAGTACACACTGAACTGAGCACCCTGAGTACAGCCCCCCCCACCACCACCACCACCAAACATCCCATCATCTGGTTCTGCTTGCCCATCCCGATCCCTGCCTGCCCTCCCCAAGGCCACAGGAAATAGCTAGAGAGTTTGTGGGCCCGTTTCCCCGGGGGTGGAATTAACAGGTGCACCAGTGTTTGTTTCAACTTTTCCCCATTACCACTGGATAATGGTAATAATAAACACAGCAGGGCCAGGTAGGGCGCTGGCTGTAGCTCTCTTTTTTCCTGGCTTCCCCCTCGTTTCTCATGTCCATCCCTCACTTTTTCTTTAATTATCTCCATTCAGTGTCGTGGTGGGGGATCCAAACTGGCTGAACTATACCGTGCACCGCTGGCTTTCAGCTCTCCGTTCTGCCGTAGATTTAGCTTTAACTGATGCCGGGTCGCAAATCACAGTTGCGTAAAGCTGTACTTTCCCTGGCATCTAAGAACAGTTAGTTAGTCTTAGGCCCCTCTCCCCTTATTGGCAGCCATTTTTCTGAGCTGCCATTATAGCAGGTAGATCAGCCATCTTGTTCTCATGTTACCTGGGATCCCCCCCTTAAGTGAGCCATTGGATTGGGTAATAGCAGGAGAGCGGCAGTTTAATGGCATATGGGGTCGTCTGTGCGGGTCGAAGGTGGGAGGTCAAATGTTGCTATAATCCCGGGCGCCAGGTTCAGCCCATAAATAAGAGTTGAGCAGCTTGAGGTGGGAGTGGGGGGGGGGTAATTGATTTCGGGAGGGGGCGTGGGCATATTTCACCTGAAGAGGAAACAGAGTTGACAGTTTACAGCCATCGCTGGATTAGCACCTCTGTGGGTAGGGGTGTCGGAGTCTGTGGGGTAATATAGCGGACTTTTCATGCTTAGTGACGGTTAAGGCACACAATGGACGAAATGATTCCCACGTACACGTCGGAGAACCAGGTGCTGATTGTTTGCAGAAGGCAGCAGTAGAGTTTACTGTTAGCGCTCCATTTCGTTTTATGTTAGCTTATATGTTTTTTTTTTTTTTTTTTTTTGCAGAAAGGTAACGTGAGACTCATGCCTTGCTGGGAAAAAGCACAGATGAGGTCGAGTGACTGTACAAAAAACGAAGAAAAAAAACAGAGCAAGAGAAAGAGGGGAAGGAAGGCAAGCTGAAAAGACAGACCCTGTGAGATTGTTAGTGTGTGTGTGTGTGTGTGTGTGTCCGTAGGAGAGAGGGGGAGAGGGAGATGTATTTAAATGGATGTCTGACTTGAACTCCTTGTTCATTTGATCCAGCCCTGTTTTGAACCAGCCGGCTCCCTGAGGGCTGATATCTCGGTGAATGGACAGTTTGTGTCTCATTAGCCTCTCTTGCCATTAATCACACATTATTGTTCAATCTCAGCGCTAGCCCCGAAACCACCAATGGCATACTGATAATGTCACATTCTTCCTCTTGTTTTCATTGATAACCGTGTTTTGATTGGCAGAACAATCTCCCAGCCCGAGCCCCACAGGATATCAGGAGCGAGCTAGTGAGTGACTGCTTCCTGTATAGACAGGAAGTGAGGGCTTTTATGAGGACTATGCATTGATTTCCTAGCATGCCAGGAGTGCAGAAAAAGAGCCACTTCCTGCTGAGAAGAATGCCATGCCAGCCTGTGTATATCGGGACTGTGAGTGTGAAAGGTTGTGAAATGAACATTGGAGTCTTTTCTTCCTGAGGGTTTTCTCACCAACCTGATCCCTGAGGTAGAAAAAAAGAGAGGCCAGTGGTTCATTCAGATTGATTACAGGGGGGGGGATAAAGGGAGAGAAGTAGCATTCCACCACATTAGGACATCCTGTACTAATATTGTTCCCTCGAGACCTCCTCCATCCCTCTCTCTCCATCTCTCCCTCCTTCCTCTCCTCCCTTCTCTGTCTTTACTTCATATTCTCTGTCTCCTTTCCCATCCTTTGCCTTCGTGTCCATCCCCTGTTTCTTAACACCTCACCCTTCCCACTGTCCATCCCTGTCTCCCTCCCACTTTCACTCACCTTCTTATCTGCCCACATCTTTCCTTCCTTCCATCTCCCTCTGTCTCTCCACCCACGGTTGAGGGCTCACACCTCTGTCCTCCTCCTGATCCCTCCTACATGTTTGCCGGTGGTCTTTCGCTGAGTCCCAGAAGGATTGATGGTATTCTCCTCCTCATTCTCCAACAGGCCGAAATAGATGGCTGACGCAATTCTCTCATTTACCTCAGGGAGTCAAGGAGGGAGGGAGAGAGAGACCAAAAAAAGAACGCATATATAGGACTAATCCATCCCTACACCACCCCATAACACACACAGGCACCCACACACAGTCGCACATTTATGCATGCGTACGCAAGAACAAAATCAAGCCTCCTTCTATAGCAAGAAATCTGCAGGGAGGTCTTGATTCCAACTTGGCCAAAAAATTACACACTGTTTCTTGACTCAAGAAAGTCACCCTGTTTAAGACAGCTGGCTGTGTACATTCTTGGTCTTCTTGAACCCCCCCCAGACACACAGACACACACACACACACACACACACACTCTGTTCAGGGCTGCGGGTCAGGGGTCAGAGGTGAAAGGCGAGGTTGCAGGCTGCTCCTCCTGGAGGAGAGGAGCTGGTGTTGGAGGTCCCCTAGCCCAGCCTCACGGTTTAATCTGAGAAGAGCCTCCTCCCTCCCGCACATCTGGCTGCCCCCAAAACACTCATTTGGAGGGAAAACAAGAATGTTTTTATTTCCCAGGAGAGAAGAAGAACTCCAGAGTCAAACCACTGAGTTAAAACACAGAGGCATCCTGGGCCCTCATGCAGCCTGCTGTTCGACTGTGATGGCAGGGAGTTCTTTCTTTCCCAATCTCCCCCTCTCTCTCTTTTTCTCTCTGTCTCTGTTTTCTTTCTTTATACATTTGTGTATGCCTTTTTCCCTCCTTCTCACATGCAAGCTATGAAGGCAGATACCTAGCTAAACTCTAGCTTATGCGAGCTAAAGACAAGCGAGGCAGTGAAGCAGATTAACTTTGTTTTTTCTCTGCCGTTCTCAGTCAATCAAAAAGTGATTTGCTTTGTTTCAGCTGCAGCCAAATGCAATCAAAAGCCAATTTCTTAAATTCATGAGCAGCTCGCCAACTCTCTCTCTCCCTCAGAAACATGCTTGTCTGTGGAAGCTCGCCTGTCAACCATAACACACATACAGCACACACACACACACTCACACACACATGCAAGCATCTACACATATACACACGCATCCCCATCCCCATGCGCCATCACACACACACACAGCTGTGCTCTATTACAGCAATGTACAGTAGCCATCTCTCCACCCCTCGCCTCAAGCCCTCTCTGTGACTGTTATTGGAAATGTAGCACTGCTACGGGAGCAAGCTCATGGTGGATTTATACGACACAGGTGCACCCTCTGGAAGCAAATGCACTCGTGTACACATGCGCGCGCATGCACTAACACTTGCACACATGCACACACAAAGAGGCACGCGAGCGGACCAACCCGCAAAGACTGGATCTAATGTCAGCCACTTAATGTCTGCACTGCTCAGAAGTCACAACACACTTCAGCCTCACACTCACACAGACACACACTCACATTTGTGTCCGCACCACTCACAGTTGTATCCAAACCAGGCTGAACATATCACCCAGCGCCTCTGTTTCAGCTCCCTGAATAACCCCATATGATTCTGATTTTTGACTTTTCAGATTGAATATGACAAAAATGTCTTTAATTTTAACTTAATATATTTTCCTCTTTGCCCTCAATGTCTAGATTGTTCCTTTTGCTCTGGGAATATGCCTGGCATTTCCTCTGTGCACTATCCCAGTTTTCCAATAAGAGTGAGGCCGGAGGTATGTGCTGGGCGGGCTGGGCTCTTTCTGGCGTTACGCGATGGCCTAACGGAGGCAGGAATACCGGGGATACGGTTTCCCTCCGGAAAACAGACAAAGACATTCCAGTGAGGAATGGTTAGAGTGCCTACACAGCAATAACGCCAGCTTTAAATTTTAACCTCATAGACTAAACTATCTGTGGATTTAGCTGTGAAAAAAGTTTTGTTGTAGCACATGAGTATGTTAGCAAGTTTATCACTGCAGTGATAACTGCCTGAAGCACTGTGTAAATACACGCTGCATTTCCTGTGCCATGGAGATTGACTTCAAATGAGATACGGCTGCAATTTTATTAGACTACGTTTCGGACACAAAACGACTCACATGCCTCTTTCTGATGAATAAGATAACATGTTTTAATGAAAGTGAATGTCACTATTTTGAGACAACTTGGATCTTAAAGTTTAAGATCGCTGGCCAAAAGACATTGGCGCTGTACACCAGCATGTGGTAATATAGTGTCAGACATATGTATCTATTCAGCCCATCCTTTCTGATGTTCATCCCACTATATTGAAGAGCAGAGGGCAGTGAGGCTTCATGCACACCACATGGTATAGATTTAGCCTGCTAGTGCCCTGCACTTTTTTAATGAACATGCAGGTTGGAGCGTGGTGGTGTTCGTTCTAGTGTGTGTGTGTGTGTGTGTGTGTGTGTGTGTATTTAAGGCGGAGTGTGTGTATGTAAGGCGGATAGGGGTGGGGTATATTGCCTGGGGTTGTTTTAAGGTCTGCAGCTGGATGGAAGACAAGAATTGTGGGTACTGTGCTGTGTGGAGGAACACATGTTTGTACACCTCAGATAGAGGATAGAGCATTTTGATAAGCGATACTTATTCAGCAGATACCAGGTTGCCCGTTTCGATGTCCATCCACCATTTGTCCTGATTTTGTGCTGCATAGGTTGCCAGTTTTGTTCCCAGACAGGCGGAGAATCAGTGCAGCAGCAGTGCAGCAATAAAGTAGGACTTTAGTGATAGTATTTGTACTGGTTGGCTGTAGAAATGTGTGTGGTTGGTGGCGCATATCTAAAGGAACACATCAAAGTGCTCTACTCTACTCTCTGCTCCTCTCCTCTCTTCTCTTCTCTTCTCTTCTCTTCTCTTCTCTTCTCTTCTCTTCTCTTCTCTTCTCTTCTCTTCTCTTCTCCCCCCCTCTCCTCTGCTCTCCTCTCCTCTCCTCTCCTCTGTCTGTCAGTGTTGACCGACAGCTGTCAGTCTGGGTTACAGTGACACAGCATTATTAAACTCTGTGTTGTGAACGATGGGACGACAGCAGTATAGGCAAACAGGCACAAACACTATATGGCCAACATAACTTGGAGCCAGCTTTCCATGACCACATGCTATATATATAAAAGCCAGTCACCAGGCATTAGAGAGCCCTCATTGGGGCACGTCATGCATACATTTGTGTGTGTGTGTGTGTGTGTGTGTGTGTGTGTGTGTGTGTGTGTGTGTGTGTGTGTGTGTGTGTGTTGTACGCATGAATGCATGCAAGCACACAAACATTTACTCACACTGCTTTACACACTCCACTAAAGTTTTCTCACTCTCTCTCTCTCTCTTTCTCTCTCTCGCTCTTGCTCTTTCTCTCTTTCTCTCTGTTTCTCTTTCTCTCGCTCTCTCGCTCTGTTTCTCTCGCTCTCTTTCTCGCTCTCACTCTCTTTCTCTTGCTCTCTCACTCTCTAGCTCTCTTGCTCTCATTGGTGGCTGCTATCTCTGTTTCTCTGTGGGAGAGAAATAGCATGATTTCCACAGATTTCCAGGTATTATATGTCTTTGAAATTACCCAAAAGAAATATATCCTCTCCAAAAGAACTGTACTGACACAGCTACACTTACCTTCTTGTTTTGACAGTATTTGGTAATAAAAAAGCCTTCATTTTTGTTAGTAATTATGTCAGCTACATTTGCTCTTTGAACACTGCTTCAACATAACCAGCCTTGAGTACTAAGCCTAAATAGCTCCTGATTAGGTCCTCATTACAAGGCAGTTTATAGCAGCCAGCATGTTGTAGTCATAAAGTTAGTTTCAGGTTCTGTCACCTGAGGCCATGAAGACAACCGCTGCACTTTAGCAAACATTAGCTTCAGATGGCACTGTGCGTGTGTCTTGTTGAGAGCTCTGCAGTACACGATGGCACTTTTTTTTGCTTTAACGTTGAAGAAATGCAAATATTACAAATACAATAATACAAATATTGCATGTGAAGTTATCTCACACTATAAGCTGATGCTGATGCCATGCTAAAGTAACACTGCTGTGACATTTATACTTACTATGATCCCATTAGTCACACCAGGATTTTTTTTTTTCTTCAAGCGCTCAAGCATGCCAGTTGTACTGCTGTGCTAAACCAACCCCGCCTTGCAGTTCCTAGTTACGATACTGTCCAAATTTTTTCTGACGTGCGCCTACACATTGCTGTGCTTTGATAGGCGTAACTGAAAACCTGCTCGCAGACATACCTTTGGAACTGTTGGTTGCGTTAGCCATTTTCCAAAAACGAACAAAAAGTAAAAAAGGATTTGGTGGGAGGCAGACCAAATTACTGAATATTATTTACCAACGAAAATATGTAAATATCTATTGTCATTTTCAGTGTCAGTCATGTGGAACATTTGCTTGAAGAATCACTTGAGTTGATAGATGATGTGTCAGAGTATTTCGCATGAACACTGTCGCCTTTAACTGTTGCCTACACCACACCTGTATGATGTCATTAGCACAGGTGCTGCTAGGTTGTTTTGGTTTCGTGTGTATGTGTGTCTCTGTGAGTCTTTATGAGATGCTTATCTTCCGATGCCTGTTTTGCATCATTTTTTAGAAATCGACTGTGTGGGCTAACGCTTGTGCAAGAGAAAGACTGAGCGAGAACAAAGATGCTTATCGGCGTGGCTTAATCACTACCATGTGGTTTTCTCTCCTCCGATGGTCACTCGCTTTATTCGTCCCCGCCGTTGGAATGCCAACAATTACCCGGCCCTCACTTTCACACGCGGCCCCTCGTGCGCTGCACATAAAATGTCCTGCTGAAAGAAGACCCAGTCCAGTTCTGGTCTTTCAGCTTGTCTGTTTTACAGGGCCTGGGGCTGCTGCTTTTACTGCCTCTGAGCTCGGCCCGCTGACTCCGGTGGTCCACAAGCCTGGGAACCAGCCTCTCCACTCAAGCACACGAATACACACACACGCGCACACACACACACAGCGGGGGGAAAAAACGATGCTTGAGATTATCTTTCCCTCTAAAGTGATCTCCTTTCTTCTTCTTTTTTTTTTAAG